>NC_039358.1:169173054-169478980 GCF_003573695.1 Papaver somniferum | reverse complement strand
CTTTACTTTGGTGACTTGGATGTTTATAAGACCCTGTTGTTGATTCTGGAAGTTACGTTGCTTAACATACTATCACGTTTCATTTCTTTGGTTTAGATATTTTTAGTAATATCAATGCGATCTTTATGTCTTCAACGTTCAACATACTTGATGTTTTTTTAGTGTTGTCTCGCTAAAAACCTTTTCGAGTAACAAAACCCTTTGGGAAAAACTATTCTCGATCGAAGGGAAAAAGAGTACAACACATCTTCAATTTCGAAGTAAAATATGTCGACATCATATCATTGGATCCCCCCTGATGTCGGCATCTCCCCCTGATTACTTTCAGAGTTGTTCCAGACAATTCATTTAGTCATGTACTTTTTTAAACTGAATATCGGTAATGACTTAGAAAATAGTCTATCATATCTCCCCCTGATTACTTTCGTTGGAGAAGAGATTATTGTTCCTTTATAATCAACAACCTTTGGATTGCACTTTTGTTAGCATTCATTTTATGTCTTTGCATGGATAAAACAAATTTATGTCAATGGTTACTTTTAGGCACATGATTACATTCACTATACCATTCCAATGACGTTGTGTTGGCGCTGAGCTATATCTAGCTAACAAGTTCATTGAGGATGTAACATTTTTTCGAGTACATTATGGTAAGTACAATAATGCGTCTATTATACTTAGATAAGGAAAGTTCATCTCCCGACCCAACTTCATCATCTTCCTTTAGACGAATTGGTCATTTATGTACATTTGAAACTCGACTAATCATGGGAGTGCTAGAAGCATGCACGTCCTTGTTAAATTGCCTGAAAATGGACATATGCAAACTGGTGGAATAATATACCACAAGCTCGGTCTTCTAGTTTCGAACATAGATAAGATCGAGATTTCCCAGGATTTTCATCTCAAATTCAGATTTTAAATAGCTTGTAAGATCTCTTATTCCATTAAGAGTACTTATCATGTCCATACGGTCGACATAGATAGCTATAATTTTGAATCAGGAACTTATTTAACACGCATGGCACGAAACCTTACTTGTGTATCCCTTCCCAATCAAATAGTCACTTAGACGGGTATACCACATCCGCCTGATTGTTTAAATCAATAAGTGAGTGTTCCAGTGTAACTGCAAACACTCTCCGTGGTTTAGAGTCATTCGACTTGGGAAGCAAAAGGCCATCATGCACTTTTGCAAATATCTTTGAGTCTAAATCTCCAGGGATATAACCACATATACTATGTTTCAAGTTCTTTTGAAACTACCAAGCAAACAAATTAACTGAACATTATGATGTTCAAATGAGTAAGCGATCCAGGGGTTTGTGAGAAACCTCGCGCCACAAGGTGATTCTTTATACTTTAAGACCTCATTCTTCTCACTACACTTTGTGAAAAATAACCACATATGTCCCACAGGCTTTACACTAGGTTGGTTAGCACTACCACACCAAATACCCGTATATTTGTCAAAGAACTAAGTTCTACCTGGATTGCGTAGGCCAAATATGCTATTTATTTGAAATTAATCAAAATAAAGCATGGTTCGATCTCATTGTGCTCTTTTCTGGAGCAACTATTTATGGATTATATCATCATTGTGCACGCATGATCCTTTCATTGACTCATATGCATTCTCATAATCTGTTAGGATTTCATTGTTCTCTAGCATTATTTAAAACTTCGGAGCGTCCTCCAGTTTGATTCATTGACATATTCATAGACAATCTTATGAGATGATTTCTGGTGATATAAATAAGTTGTGTCTTACTCACCTACTTCCTTTCTAGGTGAGGATTGATCGAACCAAGTGGTCTCTCCAACTTCCTTTATGGAGCCACGGCCTCAACCACACTTCCACTGAGTGTAGTTGCAACACCTAGTCTATGGTGTATATCCCGTATTGAGGATTTGTAACTTTTCATGTAGGTTTGCATCTGGTATGTGTGATCTCATCACTTTAGCAACATCAGTGTACGTTCTGAAAATCGAATATTCTTTATCACTTCGCATTTACATTTGTGGAGTACCAGAATCAATATGACACACAGTGGGAACACACCACGACAATTTACGTCTTTCCATTAGAAAATACTTTTTCTTATCTCCCCCTAACGACGGGAAGACTGTCTCATTAAAGTGATAACCCGCAAATCTAACGTTAAGAGATCTCCTGCCAAAAGTTTTAAAATGCGGATAATTGTTGGGAACTCATTTCCAACATAACTACTTAACAGTTTCGAAGACCCATCATAGTACGATGTGGAATTGTAATGGTACATATATAGTGCAACCAAAAATGCGTAAGAACACGAATGTCAGGCTTAAATTCAGTTACCAACTGGTACGCAGAAAAGGTTGACTAATATTGGGTTCTAAAAACGAATTAAGTAAGATGCGTGTAATATTGCATATCCCCAAAGCAATAAAATATAGGTTAGTACGCATAACCTATTCCTTAGGCACCATCTGTAACCTTTGATGGTAGCCTCTGTGAGACCATTGGGTATAAGATGCTCTATATTGATCTTATTAAACATGCAATACTCATCAAGTCCTTTTGATGTAAACTCCCTAGCATTAATAAGAGTGGTGAGCCTTTGCACTTTGTATTGTGTAATATGTGTTAGGAGTTTTTAAACGCAAATTTCTTGGGAACTATAACTAGTCCATAATGTCAAAATATTTACCAGAGCCATAAGTCACTTTAATGGTCTGCATTCTGCATGAATATTTTCTAAATTTCACCTTGTTATCTTTGTAATATGGATTGTTTACCTTTTGCATCTTAGGATGGTCTCGATCCTGTTTTACTGAAGACTTTGTAAAATGAGTGATATGCTCTCTTACTTAAAAGCATAATGGGAGGGAGGAGGGGGTTGTGCATCTGGTACTTTAGAAAACACTTATTGAGAGATATGATGTTACTTCGCATTATGTCAATCTTTTTCCCGTTGTCTCGTCCACTCAAACACAACGATGTACGTATGAGTCCTTTCAAAACGAAACATCATGTCACAAACAAAGTGCCTTTATGGTTATGTCAACGTATGTATGAGTCAATTTCCAACATTTCATCGTCGGAGTCAATATTGATTCAATAATCCAAATTAATAATATAGTGATTTACATTTCACTAAATTGACTCATTCGTCTCTCTAAAGTATGTTTCCTTCCAAATACATTAGTTACTATAAAAGATGCAATCAATTACATTATCATCACAGTCAGGTTCCACATGATATCCATTTGCATGGGTTTCTTTGGAATTTAACAAGGTGTGATTATCTCTCGGTACATATAGAGATTTTGTGACGTGTTTGTTCTATCTTGAAAACAAATTTTTGAACAGTGTTGCGCTCGATGATCCAATCCTCGTAGTCACATTATAAGGAAATAGTTCAACAACTAGTTTAAATTCCTTAATCTAGTGGAAGAGAAACAACTATGAGTTAGACATTTGGATCTTGAGAGTTTTAATAAGTGGTGTGGCCTTATTACGTAATAAAAGTGGGATTCAACTCAAGTACTTTAGACTGAATATATATTACGTTTCACCCAATATATCTCAAGTGATTTAGAGAATTCATGTCTCGTGTTTTCATTCCATAGGTGCAGGTATTGGATCTAGTTCAACTGAATAAGATAGTCAATTGGCCAGGCAAAATTCTTGTTGCCATTAAAAGTGATGTGAAAATTGGTTGCTATTATGATACACACATTGGATTGTATGAACCAACATCTATGACCAAGTGCATTTCCAACTCTTTCATTTATGATGGGAGCTAGAGTTACATTTTAGCTTCGTCCCATATTCAGTTGATACATGTACTTTGGTGTCATCACTACTGGGAAAATAAATACATCTTTGTCTCATGATATATATGTCCCTTTTCACATGCTTTATATGAGTCAGTACGTCTAATCCTCATTACTTCGGGGTTCTTTCCATTTTCAATTTTGCTACATTTAGCTTAATTTGAGAAATTTCTTTATCTCAATAGGACAAGAGAATCTCACTACACATGTCAACCACTTACTTTAGGTTGAATATATTACTAAAAATAGTTCTCTTGTTGTCATACTTCAACATATACTAGTCCGCTAGTATCATGGATGAAGTAGAGAAATGGAAATTTTCTGACTCATATCATCTTTTGTGATCTCTTCCACAAAAATTGGAACACATGTGATTATATTCGAACGTATCTTTTGAAACTACTAACAGATTAATAGTCGAGCAAGTGGATTACATTCCACAGAACATTTAAGTACGCAATAATGGTCCAAGTACTTTTAAAGACAATATCGAGTTGGTACAACCAATTGAACAAAAGACACAATTCAACTATATCCAATATCATATTCAAGAGAACAACATAACATTAAGACCAAAATTATTAATGATCAAGATCAATAATTATAATTTAAATTGACCATTTCTATGATGTAGACTTATCTTAAAATAAAAATAAACAATACTAGACATGTCTTAAAAGCATATAGACATGCCTAGCAAATATATAGTTACATATCTCAGACTTTGGTTCTACTCTATATACATAGAACCGGAACGCCCTTGATCGCGCCCGGAACAGGAAAACAAAACATAACAGAGCTGGAACAGGATCAGACTGGACTCAACTGGAACAGGATCGGACTGGACTCATCTAGAACGACCGGATCATAGGATGAACAGGACCGGACCGGACTGAACCGGGTCGGACAAGGCCGGGTCGGGTCCTCCTACATTTTCTATCCCTACTTTCTACCCGAATCTTAGCCTTCCCTAGCAAACAGCGTCGGCCATCATCTCCTCCGCGGTGCAGATGAGGAAATCACCCAGGAAGGAAAAAGAGAAAACAAACAAAAAATCAATCACCGACCATTTTACAATTCACATATCATCAATCTAACAACATACATGGGGACTGTATACCCATAACATCCAAAAATGTCCAAGCGTACTCAAAAATGTCCATGACAGATCGTGAAGATATAATTTTTTCTTTTAACAAATCCAAAATTTCATCACTACCAATACATATAAACAAACAAAACAAAACAAACAAGACAACGGATGTCAAATACATATTCCCACGCACATATAGGGACAAGCTCTAATGGTGATTTTTATTCTATTTACGATTTTGGTAGAAATGAATTTAGGAATCGTTTAGGCAGACCTTGTATACAGAACCCCTCTGAATTGAAATTGAAAAAGAAACATTGAACCTGACGACATCTTTCAACGACTTGATGATCCAAAAAAAAAATAAAAAATTAGCCGCAACTCTAGGGTTAAAGTACGTGCCTGATAACGTTTTGTAGTATCGATTAGGTTAAAGCAAGAGATAGAGATAAAGAAACAGAAGAACTTCTTATTGGTAAAAGAGGCATCAGAGATTACATAATACAGTTTTCTTTATATATAGGAAAGGGAAAACCTAGTCATCTAATGGACCGCACATCCATGTGCCATAGGCCCTATAACATTAACTTAATATTGTGTATATATATATAACGATTACAAATTACTTAGTTTTAAACACAGTAAAATAAAATAAAACAATTTTCAAAAATATGTCTATTTTTGGAATTTGCTACCCAACAATAGTTGAACCTCATATTTTCTAAAATATAATTTGATATCTTTTTAAACTAGTTTTAGCTTTAGTTCATGTTTTTCCAAGCATTCAATTGCTTTTTTAGATAGCTAGGCATAACAACTCACATCAGGAAAACATTTTTGTAAAACTTACAACAATACCAAACTAGTCCCAAGTATTAGTCAATAAAAATATATTTATTATCATTTTTGGAAAACACAAAAGATTCATTACACGGCGGTAGTAGGCAGCCGAGCTACGATCTGGGAGCCTATACCTTTTTGAATAATAATACCTGGTCTATGAAATAAAGAATTACCAAATTTAAAATTTGCATCATTGTTAGCTAGGCAGTTTCTTAATCTCTTGAGAAGCAAAACTAAGTCTTCTCCCAACTCTCCTAGGGTAGGAAAGGCTAGGGCTTTGAACTCATAGCCAAGGGCAGCACATGTATCTAAATATTTGTTACATTTGCGGCTCACCGCTGCATTGATTGCATGATCCGGTGTAAAACTATGGGTTCTAGCAGTGGTGAATAGCGAGACTCCAGTGACGTCAAAGCATACATCTTTGCCATCTTCCCAGTTGTGGACGAAAATGTCTGCCGGTTTAAGATCTTTTGCATCCGTAGACCGCAATCCTAGGGAGGATTCTTTCCTTTCCGGTATCCCTGCCTTGTGGAAGATATATATGATGCCGTCCCGTGCCGTATCATGTCTGAACTTCAAACCCACCTCGCTTGTACAATGGACTGCATGGTCTGCATAGATGTCCATAGGTTTGCCACATACAGAGCAGGTACTATCAGCTTCAAAAAAGGGTATGGCTAACCTGTACATGAGAATGGTATGTAACTGCCTCGGCCAAACTGTTTGGTTCAACCCACTAATAGGTACATCCTTGAGGAAGTCCATAGCATGTTCTCTCCGATTACATTGCCAGATAAGTGTTTCTCGGTCACTCATGTTGAAGCAGGGATGAATGTTCTCGTTGACAACAGAAAAGTATAACATCGCCAGTGATTTCATGGGATGGGCGGCGATATTGTTAATGTTGAAGTTGGAGGACGATAATCCACAAGCTTGCATGAAAGTGTGAAGAGCATGATCGTACCCGGGGCTAGGATCAGATGGAGATGGGCATTATAGAATAGCCTCTTGTAAGTATGTAGTTTGAGTGTAAGAAGCTAAGAAACAATATTTGGAGGTGTCTTCCATTGTGTAGATGCTGAAGCCATTGTCTTTGAGTGGCAAGGTAGCCAATCTTTGTTGTACCAGGATGAACCCTGCCCCATCACCAACCGTCAGTCATCTCATATTTTTAAGAAGATAATTGTCATACCGACTGGTGCCTTCCTGTAATGCATTAGGGCTAGTAGTGCGGAGTAAGAAGTAGAGTCTCGAAACACTGGTGCAGTTTTTAAGCAAAAGCAATTTGCACTGTGGGTCTTGTAGTTGTTGTACTTTCTCCATTAACTGGGCAGTCTTATCTACCCTGCTTATTACGATATCACTGGAAAATTGAGCATCTAATCTGACAGGTCCTCCTAGCAGTTTTACTCGATGATCTGCCAATGTCTGCTGGAAAAACACCTTCTTGACAGCACCTTGGATCCGGTGATGCCAGAAAATTTCAGTCTTTTGATGTTTACATGTAAGCCCCGTTTAGGTCCTTCCGATAGTATGAGTATTAGGGCCTTAGCCACTTCTAGTATATCACCTGCAATGGTACCGTCATCCAGGTACCATGCATGCAAATCCAAGTTGCATTGTGTGGAAATCATGTTGACAAGAGGTTGCAGGGTTAGTGCAAATAATAGGGGACCAAGAGGGTCTCCTTGTTGTACACCTTGAGTATAAAATAAGATAGAGTTGTTGTAATATAGCCTAGCTAGCTGGGAATAACAAAACTCTACCCATCGAGCAATGTCAGGGCAATGTGTCCTAACTTCTCCGATTAACGCAGTTCTATCAACGAGATTGAAGGCATTGCTAAAATCATTGAGCATCATTGTACTTGTGTTACACGCACCTTTAATTTCCAGCAGTCTATTAGCCGCATGTAATATACTTACTCCCCCATAGGGTACTCCGACGCCAAATTGATGTGTACCGAAGTAAGAATCCAATTGTTTACACGCCTTAGTGGCAGCCAGTTTTGAGCAAAGCCGCCTCCATATTGTCCCAATTACAATTGGCCTTAGTACTCCTCCTGGTTTAAGTAATGGGGTCAGAGGAGCACTTGCTATGTATTCACCAAGTATAGGAGGACATTTGTCGCCGAGCCACAAATTGATTACACCTGCCATCGATTGTAGGAGTTCTTCAGCTGCAGGGCCACTTAAGGCATCTAATAGATGTTGCGCTCTTAAGCCGTCTCTACCATTTGAGGTGCCTTTAGGGAATCTCTTGATTACAGCTAAAACTTGTGCAGTATCCACTGACAAAGCAGCAGCAGGGACATCTTCAGTTGGGATGTACGGTGGTGGAGCATAAGGATGTTTCGATTGAAGTTCATACCATGTATCAGGCGTAGGTGGTGTTATGCCATCTGAAGAAAGTATGCACACTGCTGCTGTATAATGGTTGTAACCCAATTTCTTTCTACATGCATCCAAATTAGGATTCTTCTTCTTCTTCTTGTTGGACTGCCTTCGTTTGGTACTTTGGCTGGAAGATTTAAGCAGTTGCTGAGCCTAGTTTAAGCATCCATTAGACTCCCTCCATTGCGCCAGAGATTGGTTAATTGTTTCAATTTGAAGCTTCCTGCGGTTGCTAGATCGTTCTTCAGTTGAGTTCTTTGGTCTGTAGAGGTTTAACATACATACAGGGAGCAATAATAGTTGGATCCATGCATCCATGCTATTGGGATTTGCAAGTACTGTATCCAAGGTAGCTTTAAGGGTACAAGAAAAGGTCAATCTGCACGGTGGAGGTATGCTTACAGTAGTAGGTATGCGCTTCTGAAAGATGTTATTGAGTAAATCCACCGTGAGACCATTATCCTAGATTATCTGAGAAGCAGTGTGCGTGGAACCCATATCTCTGGATTCCCCTTGAGGTTTCTCAACACCATGAATCAAAAAAGTAACCCTGCCTTCATTGTATGGTCCAAGAATTGTGCCACCAGGTTGATGATTGCTACATGGTTTCTTCCAGGCATGGACATGTAAGCATTGGATGCACAACCACATATGCATGGCACTCAGACTTTTCTCCCATGCAAGATAACGGTCGATGTTATTACGGATTCTATCTCGGCATTTATCCTTGTCTCTTTCCGTGGGTAAGTGCTTATCATGAATATGTTTGTAAATCACACTCTTGGCATACCCTCTTCCTGCAACACCACCAATGCACCCATCATAATTCTTAAATGGACAAGGGATTTTGTCACTCTGCGACGACGTTGATGGGTTTTGAGAGTATTGGTTTTCAGTGTCTGGGGATGAAACTGACAAAGGGTTTCCATAGTGTTGAGACGATTGGGACTGGGATGATACATTGGGATACCGAGACGATGCAATAGGAGAATTGACTGGTGTTGATGCAGTGGATGTATCGATGAAGAAGTAGACTGTCCGTATCTTGTTCTACGCATGGTTCCTAAAAATAACTGCAATAACTACCCTGAATCGAGATGAAATCAGCTTGTGTGAAGTGCATCGTTCTCAGGAGATTAACAAGGCGAATTGAGGGAGGATAGAAAGATGAGAATCTGTGAAGAAACAACAAAGAAAACCAATCACAACCATCTTGGACGTTCTTTATCAAAAATTTGAATTCAAAACTCCTCGGAATCAGATGGTTTATCGATATTTTTTTTTTGTTACTAATTGAATATCTAGTTAATATATGGACCCTATCAAGCATGAGCATTTCCAAACTATAAGAGGACAAACCTGGATCACCGACGAAAAAAATATAGAAAATCTAAGAGCATCTCCAATAGAAGGTGGAAGATTTATTTTTTAATGATACATAGGATTTTATCCCTTCATTTTAACTAAAGTCATCTCCAATAGTAGGTCCTACAAAACAGGAAGGATGAAATATTAATTTTGAATGTTTTAAAGAAAGTCTTATCTAGACCGAATGACCTCCATGTCATATTTTTTATTTTAATAATTAATTAAAATACAATTAAACAGTTAAGATTTCATCACATAAGATTTTTTAAGGATCAAACCTCTATACTATTGGAGATAGTTTCTTAGTCATGAGGTCCTATATTTATTTACTATATATGCAAATCCTCCTAAATAAGGGTCTTAATAAAATTTCCATGTAGGATTTTTGACACCTGCTATTAAAAATGCTCTAAAGATATTTACATCGAAAAAGTGTATAAATGAAAAACGGTTTTAAAACAAGTTGAATGAGCTAAAGAAAAATGTCGCCATGATTAGAGAGATGGGAAAGCTTTTTTTTTTTTTTTTTTTGAAAATGGAAGGATATATTAAAAAGAGAATATGTGCACAAATTTACAAGCCTAGGAACAGTTCGCCATCCTTAGATTTGAAGAACTGTATCCCATTGAAAAAAAACTTGGTTTACAATATAATCCTTAAGGACATTCTCATTAGACAAACTAAGCATAATTGATTGCTTGATTATCAAAACTAGTTCTTCAGCATATTTTGCCCTGCCTCCAAAAGCTCTATTGTCTCTTTCCTTCCATAAATGCCACATAACAGCATAAAGAACTTTCCACCAAACTGCTTTGCATTTTCCAGCAAGATTGTTAAGCCTCCATGCCTCAAAATGACTTCTCACAGAATTTGATATCACCCAAGACACTTTGAATGCCTTTATGAAATAATTCCACACCTCCACTGCATAATAACATCTCACAAAAAGATGGTCAGCAGTTTCTTCCTCATTCCTTCAGAATAAACACTTATCATCCTGCACTTGTGCTCTTATGTGCTTAAGCATACTTCTAGTTGGCAATGACTCATGAAAATTTTCCCATAACATGAAACTCACCTTTGGTGGTATGTTTTTTTTTCCATAGAAACTTCTCAAAATCCCACACTGTATCATCTTCCATTTGCCAGTCATAACACTTCGGTACTGTAAACCCTTCCATGATATCAATATGATCTTCCTCCCCGTTCAAACTATGAACAAATATCAGTTCATTGCAAAGCATATCCCATTCCATATGTTCCAATTGATTAAACCTTCTCCTGCTTTGACAAATAAATTTGTCATCCAAAATCATATCAGAAACAGAAACAGTTTTTTTCTACAAGCTTTATACACATTTGGATATCTGTTCTTGATAAGTCCAAGTGAAGTCCAATTATTTAACCAAAACCTTGTAGATTTTCCATTGTTCAACTTAAAGATCACCTTCTCTTGTAGGAAATTTGAACAATTAAGTATATTCTTCCACATGCTTCTTTCTTGATTAGTTGCATCATCGGAAGGCATATGCACCTCCTCATTATTTTTAAAATTCTGTTGAACAACCCTTCTCCGCAAAGTTCTTTTTTCTTTTACGTACCTCCATATCCATTTTGCCTTCAATTGCTCTACTGGTACATCTTAAGTATTTCACCCCCAAACCACCCATGTGCTTAGGTCTACAAATTTTTAACCAAGAAACCCAAAACATATTCCTTTTAATCTCAGTAGAATCCCACAAAAACTTCCTCATTAACCTAGTAAGCTTCAACTCAACAATTGCTGGCATGTGAATCGATGAAAGAAAATAAATTGGAAAACTTGAGAGATAACTTCTTATAAGAACCAACCTATCAACTTTAGATAAAAATTTCTTCTTCCAAGTAGTTAATTTCACCTCCATCGTTTGTATAAAATCATCCCAAACAGAAGTACATCTAGTTGTAGCACTAACTGGAAGTCCTAAATATTTAATAAGCAGTTTCTCCACTTTACAACCCAGTTCTAGTGCTAAGTCCTTCATTAAAGCTGTCAGCACCAACACTAATCATAGAGTTTTTTTCTTCCAAATTTAACTTCATACCTGTTAAAACCTTAAAAGAAGTACTTCTTATCTCATCTGCATTTGCATCAACAAACAGTAATGTATCATCTGCAAACTGTAGATGAGATATCATTAAA
Organism: Papaver somniferum; assembly: GCF_003573695.1. Classification (NCBI taxonomy): domain Eukaryota; kingdom Viridiplantae; phylum Streptophyta; class Magnoliopsida; order Ranunculales; family Papaveraceae; genus Papaver; species Papaver somniferum. The sequence goes on along the minus strand of NC_039358.1, from coordinate 169,467,279 downwards.
CCACCTTCTGCAACCTGAAATCCATGTAACTGTTTCCTCAACACAACATCATCAATCATCTTAGATAGCACCTCCACCACCAACAGAAATAAAAAAGGTGACAAAAAATCAAGTTGTCTTAGCCCTTTAGATGGTTTAAACTTTTCAGTAGAGCTACCATTCACCAAAATAGAAATGTTAGATGTAGAAATACACCAATTCATCCAGCAAATCTACTTACTACCAAAACCATGCTTCTCTAAGATCCTCATCAAAGATTTCCACTTCACATCATCAAAAGCCTTCTCCATATCAATTTTACACATAACACATGGCTTCCTATCTTTCATCTACTGTGAATACACTCATTAGGTATCAACACACCATCAAGAATCTGTTTGTCTTTAATAAAGGCACCTTGATAATCAGAGACTAACTTGTGCATCACCTTCTTGAGTCTGTTATCTAGAACCTTAGAAAGAATCTTATAAGCACTCCCTAACAAGCTCAAAGGTCTAATATCTCTTGGAGAACAAGAATCTTTTTTTTTTTGGAATTAAAGAAATAAAAGAACAATTCATTCTCCAATCCCATAAACCATTCCTATGAAATTCATCCAACAACCTCATAACATCATCCTTAATAATATGCCAACAGTGCTTATAAAATTCCACTGAAAACCCATCTGGTCCTGGAGATTTATTAGCACCAAATTGCTTTATGACGTAAACACTTCATCTTCTGAAAACTCCTTCTCCATTTCATCTTTTTCTTCTTCATCAATACCAGGAAAATGCAGATTGTCTAAAGAAAAAGCAACATCACATTTCTCGATACATAAGTCTTCAAAATAATTCTTCATCTCCACCTTAATGTTATCCTGTTCAAAGCACTCAACACCTTCAATTTCCAATTTCACAATTGTGTTCCTTTTCTTCTTGGCATTAACTATTCTGTGAAAATAAGAAGAATTCGAATCTCCCTATCTAAAATCATTTTGCTTTGCTCTATCATGCCATTTTCTAGCCTCCATAGCATTGTTGTTCATCAACTTCAACAAAAAATTCATTCTTTTTTCAAACTGCACCTCTGTCAACTTTAGAGTTTCCTCCATTTGATCCAACATTTCTATCTTCTCTGCTAAAGCATTCTTCTCTATCCTCAAAGACCCAAACTCCTTCCTACTCCAATCTTTGGAAAAAAAAACTTCAAATTCTGCATCTTCTTAAAAAATACAAAGCTAGGTTTCCCTTGATACACCAAAGCATTCCACCTCTCCTCCATCTTCCTTAAGAAATCTTTATGAAGCAGCCAACTATTTTCAAGCTTAAAATATGGCTTGCATTTAATATTAGGCTTAATCATCAGCATAATAGGCTTGTGATCCGATGTTATTCTTTTAAGAGCCATCTGAACAGCATCAGGAAATAACAAATCCATATCCACACTTAACATAAACCTGTCTAACCTGCATAGTAAAGGATCATTTTGCATGTCAGACCAAGTAAAATCTCCTCCCACCAAAGGCAAATCAACCAACTCCTCACCTGTGACCAAATAAAATTATTTAGAAAGCCATTTTTTTCTGCTATCTCCTATATTTCTTTCCTCAGCAGACCTCATATCATTCACATCACCTGCAAAACAAACAAGACCTCTCCACCAATTCCTAACTTCAACCAAATCATCCTAGAATTCAGCTCTCTCATTGTATCCATATGGAGAGTAAAAATTGTAAACCGCCCATTGAACTCCATTATTTTTTGACTTAAAAACAATTGAAATTGTATTATACTCCATCCTCTCATTTTCTTTCATCAATTTATTTGTACTCCAAATAGAAAGATTCTCTCCACTGCTACCAACAGAGGGAAAGAATAACCAATCAAACTCATCATCATACCACAAATTCCTCACCAACCACCTATCAATGTTCATAATTTTAGTTTCCTGCATCAGACACACATTCCAGCTAATTATTTTAAGATCCATTAACAATTTCCATTTGTGTCTGCAGTTCACAAGTCACCTCCAATGGCCCTGAACCTTCTACTTGAACCAGTGCCAATCCTTCTCCCAATCCTCATCTAACTTCTCACCTGCCATTGCATTCATCTTTTTAAATCTCTCCTTGTACATCACCACTTGCTTCATAACCACCTCTTTCAAAAGTTGTTTATCCCCATCGCAAGAACCACCGTAAGCACAACAATGAATTAACATAAGTTCAACCTCCTCCATTACCTTTTCATGCTCTCAGTATGAGAACATTGGACTTCCCCCAATTTCATCACAACTCTGTTTTATAAATCCGATAACAGATTTATTTACACCACCTCTTCGTTACCCTTCACCACTTGACCTTTTTCTCCTTTACTTCTTCCTTCTACCTCTAAAGCATTAAAAGAATTATTAGATACTCTTGAATTTGAATTCGTACCCCCAGCGGTTGAATTTTGATCAACGGTCAAATTTTGACCATAAACCACCATTTGACTTGAATCGGGTCTTGACTTTGTAGTAGACTTATGAATATAAGTCCATTTACTTGACCCATAATCTTCTGACTCATTCCCCTTCTCTATTGGAACAACTGACTTGCCATCTGAATCACCATCTGACTCATCATCTGAACCTTCCATAACCAACTCCTGATTTCGCGCCAAAAGATCTTTATTAACAGCATTTTGAATTTTAAAAACTTTCATAACAGAAGAATCAAACTTGCTAAATTTCCGACTATAATCTTGATCATTTTGCTTGATTTTCTCCACATAATTCAGGTCCCACTCCACCGTCATCACTATCTTCTCCTCTCCTATCTCCGACACCAGCACCGTCGGTACCTTGCTGATTTCTCCGGTCACCGAAATTCTGAAAAACTGGTCTCCTTCAAGCTTCAGTATTTCCATAGCAATTTTGGAAAACTCTTTTGATTATATTGCATTACCAATTTTGGACAAAGTCTCATAATTCCATTTAGACTTATGTAAAACCCTTATTTTGAACCACTTGAATTTCTCAGTTGTTTTACACAAATCGAAACTTATACCTCTGTACCAATTGGTTAATTGTGTTTGATGCTTTTCCATCTCTTTCCTTCCTCCCTGACCGATTAACTGTCTGCTTCTTCCTAATATCTCCTCCCCAAATCGAAAAAGAAATTTGTACTCCTTTAAACTGTCGTCTCCTAGGGGTCCAAATCCTTGTCCACTCCTTCTCATCTAGCTGGATCAACCCCTCCAATTCAGATCTACTTTATATCTCCAAGAATCTAGTAATTCCCATCATGTTCTTTATAGACACTGCAACTTGATTCTAGCTAATTTTTTGAGATATTACCACTAATACAGTTCTTTGAATTCTCGATTTAACTGAGACTCTATCCCCTGCAATCACCATTGGGAAATCAACCTGTTAGAGAACTGCTCGGTCGAACTCGCAACCGTTGCTATCTCAAGCTTGTTGTCAAGTTTAGTTTCCAAAACTATAAGTCTTGATTTCTAGTCTACTCATAGATAAGTCTCGGACTAGGATAAAAAGTGTAATTGAGCTTTAGACTCCATGGAGATCATCATACAAATACGAAGAACTACTCAAGGAACCGGTAGAACTTCATCGACTAAAAGGTATGTGGAGACTTGAACTTATCTATCACTCAAAATTCTATCTACTTTATCTCCTATCTTGAGACAAAAGTCGTATTGCTATATAGACTATGATTATACACATTTGTTATTTCAAGCCGAGTTTTCTCGCTTATCTATTTCTCGAAATATGTGTTCATAAGCTTTTGCTTTGGCCAAGTTCATCTTTAATAGTGGCGAAAGTCATATTAGTTTCAATTACTTGAAAATCGCTTTGACGAAAAATAGCTTGTGAACAACAACTATATAACTGTTGATGGTAGTTTTTAGTTCAGGGTTAAAATTGTAAAAACTCGTGCCGTCATTCTGCAAAGAAACGGAGCCATGAAAAGTAATGAGTGTCCAACCTCTTCACTGGCGCATTTACTGAGTAATTCTATATATTCACATAAAATTTATCCAGAATGGTGCATGTAGCAACAATCCCAGATATTCTATAAATTTTGGCACCTTGCTTGTATTATTCAGTTAATAAGTTTCTTTGAATGCTTTCTATGCTATGTTCCCCGGTTGAACCCTTAATATTGGTATGGCATGACAATTTGTGTTCACTCGCAGCAGAGTAGCACGAATGTCCAAGTATCAAGGTTAAGGTCCTTGCATAAAAGTATTCAATCGGAAAGCATATTGCTCTCTGGAAATAAACTTAAAGAACTCTGTGTCAACACATATAATTCAATCAATTTTGCGATAATTCACAGAATTCAGATATTACCCTGACTAATTTGCAAAAAATTAGGCTCTTGCGCCCTGCGCAGTATATTAGACCTTGCCTGTCGAAATTAAGCCTAAGCGAACTAGGTAATTAATCCGCCATGGATTGGTAGGTGCAAAAGCCTATCCAAAATCAGAAAACAAGAAATAAAAGGAGCCGCGGAATAGGAGCAGCAACAAAGGAGGTGTGTCCATGCCATAGGCCAACCAGAGCCACTTGCAAATGGCCACACCCCATGCTGCTCGAACCGGCCCCTATTTCCTGTCGACCAATCAGGTCGCCTTAAACCCGCCACACGCACATGAGTTCTGGCTGGGCCCATACTTGCCGTCCCTATTTCCCATCGACCAATCAGGTCGCTTTAAATCCGCCACACGCACACCAGAAATGTGGCCACACGCATGCTTGGCCGACCCCTCTTTTTTCAACCAACCAGGTCGCTCTAAACCTTCCACAGTATCAAAAGAGGCAAAGTTGTGCCAGAAGGTCACAATGCCAAATTGGCCTTCCAAAAGCCGCGCCAACATGCTAATTGGCATGCCAAACGTGCCATTCAGCTCCGGTATGCTAGTGACATGCCGAACATGCCATGCCGCGCAAATACGCTAATGGGCATGCCGAACATGCCAAACGTGCCACTTCCCGCAGTAGCATGTCGAACATGCCAAACGTTCCACTTTTCCGCAGTAACATGCCGATCGTGTCAATATTCCATAAATAGCGCGCCAACGTGCTAACCTACTTCTTGTTCGTGGCCAAACGCCATAACATATTCCAATTAGGGTATTCCAAACACGGCCCTGCCTTAGTGGCATTAGTCGAAACCCTAATTTCCAGTCGTGACCCAATTACGCCACTTTGGCCCTACAACATGCCATGAGCCATGTGGGACCCGCCAAATCCTAAAAACGGCGTCATTCTATAATCACACGTGGCCATCCTTGCGCCTATGGTTATTCCCATATTATGGCCTACCATCACTCCTTTAATATGGCCATGGCACCGATTGTATAAAGCGCCACCATGCCGCGGCCATGCCGTACGCGCTAATTAGGGTTTCTATATGCCAAACCCTAAAGCTAAAGTTGCCACGCCAACTAAGTCAAGTAATTCTCCTAAGGCCTTAAGTTTGATATAGAAACAGGGGCAATGTTGCCAGAGCCATATTTGGGTCTAACACCAATATGCCAAAACAGCTGCCACGGCTACGCCAGGCACCACTATGCCACTGGCATGCCACTACACCATTGGCATGTGCCAATGACGCCACTGTGCTACCATCAGGCGCCAACAGAATGTGTCCATAATCAATGGCCACCCTTTCTCATGAGTTACGATCTCAGTCGTCCAAATTCGCCACAGAATTGACAGGCTTGTGGCAAGTCTCCTGATTTTGACTTGTCACATAGTAACCTGCTACATGTTTTCCATGAAAACACTCGAGACATCAAACATGTCACAAACTAGGGGATGTTCATCAGGGTATTGGTCTGGCGGTTTACAATGTGCGGCGTGCAACACACCCATTATAAGAAAGTGTCAGAAAGCAGGGAAGTTAGTGGCGGCAAGAAGTAGTGGGTGTAAACTAACTAGTTTCCTCCATAGTGGGAATACGGTTTCTGACAGTTACACATAACCCCACTTCTCCATCACTCAATCACTCCCACTTTCTACGAGATCAGGGTGCATTCAATATGACTTGTATAAATAGGTTTTACCTATTTTCGACCAAACAATAGGTTTTTGGTTAGAACAACAACACAGTATCCAGAAAAATACCAAAGAACTGATAGCTTACATTCCGCAAGCCAGTTCCAAATTCTGATACAAGTCATAAAATAGCCACACCTTCAGAATTAACCATTCTGGTCACAACACCTTCTTCGCTTCGCTCCCTAAGACCAACCCTTCTCATTCACTTTGTGACCCAAGCAAGATTGGAACGACCATTTCTTGGTTTAAGACAGGATTGTACATATTGATCTCTCGAATCTAAAGTACTCAAGTGCGATGCATTTGTTTAAGGTTTAGATTTGTTTCTCATCCACACACCCAAATTCACCAAAACCAGCAGAAACATTGTGGGAGATTAAATCTCTCGGATGCAAATTCAATTCTCAATCGCATTTCTATCCCAATTGGTCTTAGGCCTAATTCAATTATTAACTAAATCCTGTTTCAATCAAAGGTTCCAATTTCCAGATGTATTCGGGTCATTCAAACCTTTCAAGAGCAGTGAATAGTCGAAGGCCATCTACCATGGAGGGCATGATAAAAAATGCTAGAGGATATGGTTGCAAACCAAGTTGATATTATCAGTCGGCAAAATGAAACGCTTCGTATCCTGAAAAGTATTATAAGTCAATTGCGGAAAGAATCAGCGGGTACCTGTCAGAAAGATCTCACCAATTTTCAGAATAATACGAAGGACGTTCAATCTTTGGCCAAGGCATGTACTTATACCAATGAAGATACAGACAGATCACATAGCCATGTTATACAAGAGCAGAAGAGGAACAACCAATTGGATTCTGCCTGACAGAGAGCCAAGACAGTTTCACAAGACCGATGAAGGAGACTTGCCAGGTAATCCGCAGTGTCTACAAGACAAGGGTAAAGAGCCAGCCTACGAAGCTTTGTTGGAAAACATTTATCTCCAAACCCTCAGGAGGTTCAAAGAATTGTCCAACAGTCGCGGCCATGACTGCTTTACTTAAGAGAGAGGCACCTGAAGAGGGGGAAATCTTCCAAGACGCCTATAGAAACGAACAATATCCAACCCAGCCACTTCATGTTGCTGCCACTGACGCAGATCCCTCAAGAGGAATTACCCTCAAGCAATATGGTAGAAGTAAACGTTTCGCTCGTGAATCAACGATCGCTCAAGCGTCAACTCCTCCTTTGAAAAGAGCTTGATACCAAAGTCTGTCAGAACTCCCACCACAACAACTGATGATGCGAGAGAAGCCAGACCCATAATATCCACGCTTCCCGTTACCTATCAGAAGAGTCCTAGAGTTACTGGAAATTTGGGTACGAGAGAGGGTGGTTCAACTACCCTCGGTATGGCATCCACCAACTAAGCAAGAGGTGCTAGATTCAAGATATTGTCATTATCACAGATTCATCCATAATCCTACCAGTGAATGCAATGCTCTGAAGTGCATCGTCCAAGACAAGATAGACTCAAGGGAATTGCGCCTCGGTACTGGAGATTCTACGCCTTACCGCGGATCGGCATAAAAATGTTATACAGATAATAAAGGACGACTAGGGACTTCTCGCGGCCAGGATGGCGTCACACAATAAACTCGGATTTGCTCTTGAAGATTCAGTTTGTTGAAATACCCTTAAGCGGGTAAGTTTTGTTTGCGTAACTCACGTTTTGAGTGTGCTGGAAACCTGACACGGGCGTCAGTTCCATGTTGACTACAAAAGCCAATAACCCAATTGTTCTAAAATTTCATACCATTCCAAAAATAAACCAACTCAGAAAATCCTTATAAAACAACCATCTATCAATCCAAAAACCAGAAAATCAAACCATAAAACAGGCGTCTCTTGCCTTTCAAAAAAAAAACCTAAAAGAGGAGGTTCAGAAAAATAAAAGCATTCAAGGGAAATTTTCCAACAACAACCCATTCTTTTTGGAGAAAGCATCCTTCCTGTTTTGAAGAGCATCCTGCTTCAACTTCAACTCCTGGGATAACCTCTAGATTTCCGCCTCCTGCTGGTTAATAAAATACGCGGAAGGAACTCCAGCCATCTCAGTTTGTAGCTTATGGATTTTGGAAAATCCTTCACAAAACCAGGAGGCATTAAACTCGAAGTTCACGCACATGTCTCAATGGAATTCCCAGCTTTTCATTACATCTCCAGAAACAGTGTGTCCAGTCACACTGCACGTCATGGATTGAAGATAAGGTTTCCTCCACACACTTAACCAATGCAAAACGACTATCAACCTTCCTGGTCGTGGCGATGTGCCCAAACTTTCTCCATATCTTGGTATATAGCTCAGCATACTTCACTGGCACGCTGAATCCTCCAATCAGCACATGACCCTCAAAAGGAGTCTCAAATGGAGGATCGAAAATGACACCTGCAGCTGGATGTGCGACCAGAAAAGATTCTTTGGGAACAATCACGCACGTCGCCACGACAGCGTTTTCCGCCATTGGGGACACAACAACATCTTCACGATGATCAATCTCCATCTCCAGATTACCAGCGGGTACAGTTTCCATGATTGGAGGAACAACTATATTTTCATTACCATGAATCTCCATCTCAAGGTTATTTTCGGAAGCGGCTTCTTCTTGTAAATATCACCAGTTGAATATTTATTCGTATAAATAAATATTCCAAGAGGAAAATGTGTGGGAAATTCAATGACTCATCTGCGGGTCCACTGGGACTGGAAGAAGACGCGCTGATACTTTTTCCATCACCGTCGGATCCTAAGCTTTCTTCTTCTTCGCTTTCCACTTCACTGTCGAGCGGCTCAGTATCGCCAGATTTTTCTTCAGAAGGTGTCGTTTTCTGTTTACATGCAAGTCTGGCGAAGGCATTCATGTTTTCAAGACCCTGAGTTAAAAAGAAAGAGATGCTCAGTGGAAAAAATTTAGAATATTTACGCAATTCAGCCAAGTCAAGAAGGAAATTATACATACTTGCATGTTGGAAGAACTGAAAGTCACAAGGGTCGTTGAAGCCGATAGGATGCCGCCCGCACGATCTTTAGACCTCCGCTCTTTTTCCTGGGGACTGTCTACCCGAAGAAGTGAAAATGTGGGGGTACAACAACCACACCCAATATTTCGCTTAGCAATCTGAATGGACAAACTCCAATATACTTTCAAAAGAATCAACTAGACTCAATCTTAATAAAGCATATCAAAGAGTTATATCTCTCTTTCTTGATTCAACTCTTTCTCAAGCAAATAGAAATCTGCAAGTCTAATTGAATACAAGAGAAATCACTTGAACGGTACCAAAGACCAATGTTCAAGTATCAATCAATTTCAATCAACAACCAAAGGTCAGATTTCCAATTGATTGATTCAAACGCACAACCTGTGATATTTCAATTATATAACAAAATATAATGCGGAATAGAAATAACACAGATACCAGAATTTTGTTAATTAGGAACCGCAAATACAGAAAAACCCCGGGACCTAGTCCAGATTGAACACACACTATATTAAGACGCTACAAACTAACTTCGGTCTGGACTGTAGTTGAACCCCAATCAATCTCACACTGATCCAAGGTATAGTTATGCTCCTACGTCTCTGATCCCAGCAGGATACTACGCACTTGATTCCCTTAGCTGATCTCACCCACAACTAAGAGTTGCTACGACCCAAAGTCGAAGACTTTAATAAACAAATCTGTATCACATAGAAAAGTCTACAGGAATAGATAAATCTGTCTCCCACAGAAATACCTACAAGTTTTTGTTCCGTCTTTTGATAAATCAAGGTGAACATGAACCAATTGATAAACCGGACTTATATTCCCGAAGAATAGCCTAGTATTATCAATCACCTCACAATAATCTTAATCGACGCGGCGAAAGAAGATATTATGGAATCACAAACGATGAGACGAATATGTTTGTGATTACTTTTATATCTTGCCTATCGGAGATATAAATCTCAAGCCAATTGTTACGATTGTACTCAAAACGATAAAAGATGCAAGATCAGATCACACAACTACGAGAAAGTAGTATCGGTCTGGCTTCACAATCCCAATGAAGTCTGTAAGTCGTTAAGCTGGTTTACAAGAAGAAACCTAAGGTTAAAGGATAATCGACTCTAGATAATACAACTAGTATCACACAGGAGGTGTGGGGATTAGGTTTCCTAGTTTCTAGAGTTCTCCCTTATATAGTCTTTCAAATCAGGGTTTGCAATCAATGTTAGCTTGGTAACAAAGCATTCAATATTCACCGTTAGATGAAAACTTGATTATATTCAAGCAAATATCTTTCAACCGTTGGATCGAAAACTTAGCTTGTTACACACAAATGAGATGCACGATTTTAGGTTTGTGTAACCGTACCCAAACATGTACATTTGTTGGTTCAACAATAGTTAACCAAATGATTAGCCATATGAGCACTTTCATATCAACCATATTCTTCTTCACCATAACTAGTTCAAATGACTCAAATGAACTAGTTAGAGAGTTGTTCAATTGCAAGGAAATCTTATGTAACTACATAAGACACAATCGAAGCAAAAACGGTTTGATTCACTCGAATCGGTTCATGAACTTTATAGCCACGGTTTGCATTTAGCATTCCTTAGTTAATATAAATAAGTTCACAAACAATCGTCTTTAGATATAACCAAATTAAGTTCACAGACTTTGTTCGCGGACTAAAGTTCCCGGAAGGAGTTCTCAAACTCCAGCAGATATTCTCGGGTCGAGAACTTCCACCAGTTCGCGGACTGAGTTCACAGCTCTTGATCAACAAAGTTGGCAAACTTCATTTCAAGGAAAAATGACTTATACATATATGTGTTTCCACACAATGCTTATATCCAACATTGGTTATATAATCTAAACTCTCATTTCAATCATTGAAGCATTCTTAAAGGACGTTATATAGTTGTTATTCACAAACCATTTTTCGTCAAAGCAATTTTCAAAGTGATTGAAACATATCATGACTTTCGTCACTAGGTAAAGATGAACTTGGCCAAAGCGAAAGCTTACCAACAGATATTTCGAGAAATAGATAGGCGAGATAAACTCGGCTCGAAATAGCAAATCTGTATAATGAAAGTCTATATAGCAAAACGACTTTTGTCTCAAGATAGGAGATAGAGTAGATAGACTTTTGAGTGATAGATAAGTTCAAGTCTCCACATACCTTTTAGTCGATGAAGTTCCACCAGTTCCTTCAGTAGTCCTTCGTCTTGTATGATGATTGTCATCGAGTTCTTGAGCTCAACTACACTTTCTATCCTAGTCCGAGACTTAGCTATAGTAGACTAGAAATCAAGAATTATAGTTTTGATCACTAACATTGACAAACATGCTTGAGATAGCAACGCATGCGAGTTCGACCGAGCAATGCTCTAACAATCTCTCCATTTGTCAATTTTAGTGACAAAACTATCAATACATATGTAGTACAAAAAATAAATGAATTAACTTTTGTAGCTGCTATTCCACATGCCTAATCTTCAACATTACTCGAAATCTTCGTCACTTCCAAGTACTCCAATGATCCCAAAGTTTGTAAGTTCAGCATCATCGTTGTTGAAAATCCGTAGCTATAACAACGAGAAAACAAGAGTTCTCAATCATTGTTATACAGTGCCATAGTATCATTATATAGTATCAAAGTTCAATTGTATCACAACTTCGACAACAATACTATGGTGATATGTATCACTCCCCCTTAGTCAATACTCCATCTCACATGGAAACCACTCCCCCTTACATAATGATCCGAAAACCATATGTATTTTTTGTGTGAACTACATATTAATTCTCCACCTTTTTGTCAATAAAATTGGCAAAGGTACGAAAACGGGATCCTAATGAAATTTCCAAAAGAGACATTTCATGACCAAAATAAAGCATATATCAACTTGTTTAGATGCAATCATAAAGCCGAAGCTAAATGTATTGATCAAGGAGTTTATAAAGATACAAGATAACCCCTATAATATTCCACAACCGCACTCCCCACAAAGATTTGGCAATTAAGCACAAGTTTAATTAAGAACTCTCCCCCATAATATGTCATTCTCGAAATAACAACAAGAGCGACCTTAATTTCAAAAGAAAAGAAGGATTTCTTTGGACGTAACAAATCACATACAAGTATGAATTTGAATCCAAAATATTCAATTAAATTAACCACAAGAAAACCCATGATTAATTTAATCGGAAATGCTCAACATAAGTGAACTTATGGAGACTCAAAAATACTCAATTAGATTAATCACAAGAGAACCCATAATTAATCTAATTGGAATACACAACCAAATTAACCATAAAAAGTAATCAATTTAATTGGTCATCCTCGACATGAGAAGACTTACAGAGCAACAACTAAATAACCAAACGAGGATGATTAATTTAGTTGAACATGCTCGACATAAAATACCTCACGGAGCAAAAACTAAGAATAACTCAGTCGATTGTGCTCAACAAAAGACACTTTATGGAACAACATAGTATATGCACAAAACTTATAGACCGGAGGTCGACCAAATACTGTGGAATAATCAAGGATTCATTCTATTTTCCATCACCATTTGCACAATGACATACAATAGACATAATCCTTGTAAACAAAATATTTTAACCTATCTTCCATCAATAATTGACATAATAGGCTTAACTTTTTTATTGTCAAAAGTTCATTCCTTCTTTTATCAACACATGCATATCGACATATAAAGGACTTAACTTTTGACAAGGTATGGGACAAACACAGTTCACGGACGCAAACATTCATATCCCATAACAAATTGCAATATATAAAGCCATAAAGATTAATACTGCAAAAATCATCTTCCAAACAATTTTAGAATTTACACCAAGAAATCTAAAAACATGAAGATGAAAACGTTAGACATAGCTATGTGTAATCACAATAATTGATATTCCAAACTCTAGTTATTCTTCTAATCAAAACAAGAAAAATAGAAGATTTACTAGGCATTAAACTCCTATAAAGCATTTCACTTACTTTGAATACTCTTCTCATATTCTATGTATTCATCAAGCTCATCTTCGATCAGATCAATTCTAGACTCCAGATGATCCATCCTTTCATGGTTAAAGAGAGCTTATCAAAATGAGAAACAGAGATGTTTCCGTCCAGAGAAGAGCCGTGAATGTCAGGCTCATCACATTATCAGAAGAATCAAACCATATCTTCTTAGATGGAAAGAGAACATTCCAAACATCACTTTCTTTGCTTGAAAGGCTTGAAGAGGACATGATAGAAGAGATATATGAAATGTTTATGCAAAGGAGAAAAACTTCATTTTAAGAGGAACTGAGGATAAGGGATAAATATCCAAAATAACCTTTGACCAAAACCCTAAAAGGATTATCCTAATAGCCGGTCTTAAGAAGAAAACCGTTTGAAAACAAAAACAGTTCTTGGCTAAAACAATAAATTATCACAACCCTCTTGAAGATTATGATTTTTTTCTAAGAGGTATGGACAAGAATCATCAATACAGTATTACAAATTGTAGTTGCTCCAATCCTCTGCAGGACTGGGTATCTTCTTTCGAGGGGATGAAGTATTTGTTATACCTTGTTTCCGTCTTGTTTTTAAGAAAGAAGAGTTATGTACTTCATCCTTTCTTTCTTTTAGCACAGATTTGAATACCTTGATTGTTGATTTTCGTAAACTATGCATTCTATTGGAAATCTCTTTTACAAAAGATGAGGGTTTTGTATGAGATTTCTTTTTCTTCTTCTGCAAACGTCGTTTGACAGAGGAGAACTTTTCCTGTTTCATAGTGCCACAGGTTTTAGGATGATCCTGATGATCATACGAGGAAATCATGAGATTAGATAAATCCTTATGATTTTCTATGTGATTCTCGTCGTCAAGGTGACTTACGAATGATATAGAATCAGGAGGAATTTGCTGACAATTCATAGTCGAAGAGGTTCGATATGTCTTGTAAGAGTCACGATTGCTCATCTCCAATTTTAAATTATACAGTTGGCATTCCAGATTTTCAATCCTTTTAATTAAGACTTCCTTTTCAAGTTGAAGTATTTCTGAGGAAGTAAGATTGTTTATCATGGAATAATCATGATTGTTAAAAGGACGGACGTGATTATCAGCAAATAGATTAAGAGAACCATCATAGACATCATCCTCTGAACAATAGTCAAGAGTAGCCATCCATGCTTTAGTTATCTCGCTTGTCTCCACGTCAGGACAATTAGAAGTATTGTGAACACTTCTATAGCACTTGAAACTAGAATTGTTAACATAGTTTTTCTGAACCTTTTTATTGATTGACTGAGCTTTCTTTTGAGACTTTCTTTTTCTCTGTCTAAGAGATTTCTTAAGTTGTTGTATAAACAATGCCAGAGTTGAATTAAAACGATTCTCATTTCTTTAGCCAGTCAATTTAGAACGTCGACACTTAGATCAGATGCAGCAACAAGGTTGTTAAGCAAATGATATTTCTCTCTTTGTTCAAGTTCAAGATCGAAAATTTTCCACTTTTCAGCTAGGGAATTTCTGGATAGTGTATCAAGGTTATTTCCCTCAACGATGGCATGATTTTTATAATCGTATCTAGATGGCAGCGATCTGAGAATTTTCATCACAATGTCCTTTTCAGGAATAGTCTTACCCAATACAAAAGATGCATTAACAATTTCAGACATTTTGTGATTAAACTCATCAAATGTTTCTTCATCTGCCATACGAAGGTTTTCCCAATCGGAATTAAAGTTTTGAAGCCTAGCTTCCTTTTCACTGGTATTACCTTCGAATACGGTTTCTAATATATCCCACGCTTCTTTAGACTTAGTGCAATTTGACACATGGTGCTGAAGATTCGGGGTAATGGCATGTATGATGGCATTCAAACCGTCGGAATTTTTCTTTGCAGCAAGTATCTCGGCAGGGCTGTATTCACCAATATCCTTGGGAACGTTTACATTTCCAACTGCCACAACGGGAGCATTATAGCCATTAACAACATATACCCATGATTGAAAATCACGTGCTTGAAGAAAAGCTCGCATAGCAATTTTCCACCATAAGTAATTAGAGCCATCGAAGACTGGTGGTACGTTGATAGAGATAGCACCTCTGTCCATAAAGTCAGATCGCTACAAATACAGATCTATAAGGTCTTGAACGTGTTTGCCTGCTCTGATACCAATTGAAAAAGTGGGGGTACAACAACCACACCCAATATTTCGCTTAGCAATCTTAATGGACAAACTCCAATATACTTTCAAGAGAATCAACTAGACTCAATCTTAATAAAGCATATCAAAGAGTTACATCTCTCTTTCTTGATTCAATTCTTTCTCAAGCAAATAGAAATTTGCGAGTCTAATTGAATACAAGAGAAATCACTTGAACAGTACCAAAGACCAATGTTCAAGTATCAATCAATTTCAATCAACAATCAAAGGTCGGATTTCCAATTGATTGATTCAAACGCACAACCTATGATATTTCAATTATATAACAAAATATAATGCGTAATAGATATAACACATACACCAGAATTTTGTTAACGAGGAAACCGCAAATGCAGAAAAACCCCGGGACCTAGTCCAGATTGAACAAACACTATATTAAGCCGCTACAGACACTAGCCTACTACAAACTAACTTCGGTCTGGACTGTAGTTGAACCCCAATCAATCTCACACTGATCCAAGGTATAGTTATGGTCCTACGTCTCTGATCCCAGCAGGATACTATACACTTGATTCCCTTAGATGATCTCACCCACAACTAAGAGTTGCTACGACCCAAAGTCAAAGATATTAATAAACAAATCTGTATCACACAGAAAAGTCTACAGGAATAGATAAATCTGTCTCCCACAGAGATACCTACAACTTTTTGTTTCGTCTTTTGATAAATCAAGGTGAACAGGAACCAATTGATAAACCAGACTTATATTCCCAAAGAACAGCCTAGTATTATCAATCACCTCACAATAATCTTAATCGACGCGGCGAAAGAAGATATTGTGGAATCACAAACGATGAGACGAAGATGTTTGTGATTACTTTTATATCTTGCCTATCAGAGATATAAATCTCAATCCAATCGTTACGATTGTACTCAAAATGATAGAAGATGTAAGATCAGATCACACAACTACGAGAAAGTAGTATCGGTCTGGCTTCACAATCCCAATGAAGTCTTTAAGTCGTTAACCTGATTTACAAGAAGAAACCTAAGGTTAAGGAGAATCGACTCTAGATAATACAACTAGTATCACACAGGAGGTGTGGGGATTAGGTTTCCCAGTTGCTAGAGTTCTCCCTTATATAGTCTTTCAAATCAGGGTTTGCAATCAATGTTAGCTTGGTAACAAAGCATTCAATATTCACCGTTAGATGAAAACCTGATTAGATTCAAGCTAATATCTTTCAACCGTTAGATTGAAAACTTAGCTTGTTACACAGAAATGAAATGCACGATTTTAGGTTTGTGTAACCGTACCCAAACATGCACATTTGTTGGTTCAACAATAGTTAACCAAATGATTAGCCATATGAGCACTTTCATATCAACCATATTCTTCTTCACCATAACGAGTTCAAATGACTCAAATGAACTAGTTAGAGAGTTGTTCAATTGCAAGGAAATCTTATGTAACTACACAAGACACAATCGAAGCAAAAACGATTTGATTCACTCGAATCGGTTCATGAAATTTATAGCCACGGTTTTCATTTAGCATTCCTTAGTTAATATAAATAAGTTCACAAACAATCGTCTTTAGATATAACCAACTTAAGTTCGCAAACTTAGTTCGCGGACTTAAGTTCCCGGAAGGAGTTCTCAAACTCCAGCAGATATTCTCGGGTCGAGAACTTTCGCCAGTTCGCGGACTGGGTTCACGACTCTTGTTCCGGTTCTCTTGATCAACAAAGTTCGCAAACTTCGGTTCAAGGAAAAGGGACTTATACATATATGTGTTGCCACACAATGCTTATATCCAACATTTGTTATATAATCTAAACTCTAATTTCAATCATTGAAACATTCTTAGAGGACGTTATATAGTTGTTATTCACAAACCATTTTTCGTCAAATCAATTTTCAAAGTGATTGAAACATATCATGACTTTCGTCAGTAGGTAAAGATGAACTTGGCCAAATCGAAAGCTTGCCAACACATATTTCGAGAAATAGATAGGCGAGATAAACTCGGCTCGAAATAGTAAATATGTATAATCAAAGTCTATATAGCAAAACGACTTTTGTCTTAAGATAGGAGATAGCGTAGATATACTTTTGAGTGATAGATAAGTTCAAGTCTCCACATACCTTTTAGTCGATGAAGTTCCATCAGTTCCTTGAGTAGTCCTTCGTCTTGTATGATGATTGCCATGGAGTTCTTGAGTTCAACTACACTTTCTATCCTAGTCCGAGATTTAGCTATAGTAGACTAGAAATCAAGACTTGTAGTTTTGATCACTAACATTGAAAAACATGCTTGAGATAGCAACGCATGCGAGTTCGACCGAGCAATGCTCTAACAGGAAGCAACCTAAACAATCTGTATTTTTCCATAACTTTAGGAGAGGGCTTGCTGCGTGGAACTGTCACAACATCCTGCACGAATTGATGAATAGCGAGAAACTCTTCCTGCCAGAAAACATTATATTTGGAGGTTGTCACTGGTTTTCGTTCTGGGAGCAGAAAAGTGAGGGTTTTATGGGACGCAAAGATACGGCTATTGAAAACGGCTGGAAATATTTCTTTTGGAGCCGTGAATGGACGGCGAAACGGAACCCCCTGATAAAAACCCATATGATGAGCGACCATGTCAATGTTATAAGGAACCACTTCACAAGATCCTCTGGAAAAAAGATGGCACATATCCAGGTATGAAGCTTCGCATGAACACAGTTTCTTCTGTGCTCATATTCTCTTCGGAGGAATGCAATGTCATGATTGAGGCAGACACAAAAGTATTTGGCTGAACTATAGACGCGCCAAATGGAGCCCAAGGACGAAAGTCAACTGCATGCGCGTTGTCAAGAAAATCAATGAGTTTTGAGCCAGGTTTTGGACGCCTCTCCAACCTACGGAGTATCCTAGAGCCGCCTTATGCATCAGGAAATGAGGTTTTCGGTTTAGGAGCGTAAGTTTTAAAATTCTCCCACAACCATGCTTGGAGAAAGGCGACATGAACGTACGAGTCTACTTTCATATACCCATTAGAGATATACATGTCCGCTGCTAAGTGATCCAGATGGGTGTACAAAGAGCCGAGGAACAAACTGCCAACGGGAAGAGCAACGCCTTTCGCTAATTTGGTAGCAAATTTGATGAGCTTATGCCTTATCTCCTTCTTGTCAGAATTATCATAAAAAATTTCCCTGGATAACCACAGAGCTAAAAATGCAGCAACATGGAGTGTATCATCCAGCACCTGATCCTGCTCCGGCTCATCAGGGAACCTTTCAGACACCCACCAGTTATAAAAACACTTTTCCTCATAATCCTTCCGAACATATCCTGTTGATTTCGTGACCAAAGTGGCATGCATTTCTTCTTCCTCCTCAGACAAGATGACGTCGAGATTTCCTATTATTGGAAGACTCAAAAGAACGACTACGCTTTCCAAAGTAATGGTCATCTAACTCCATCTACATATAGCCGTGTGAGTTTCCGGACACCATCTGAAGATGAAAGTAATCAAACCTGCAACATCTTTTCTGATTTGAAGTGTCGCAGATGCCATGACAACATTCATGATTTGCGCCTCAGTCAGATTAGCTCTTACATGGTCTCGGCTTATCATGAATTTCATCCATTTATCGTAAGAGCGCAATGGACCGTGACAGATTTTTAAATCAATAGGAGAACCCAGATACTCTTTCTTCTGAAGGCAAAACCTCATTATACGCCCTGGATAGACTGAATGGATTTCTTTCTATGAATCATTCAGAAGGGCTGCCACGAATTTGAGATGGGTCCTTGTAACTGTAGCAGACTTTGTAAAGAACTCATCATCCGCGTTCGGCTTGGAGTTGTTAGCATTTCTCGATGCGGCGGCAGAACTGCTTTCAGGTGACATCTTAACAAAAATTCCTTATACTGCTTTCACTTTCAAAGTAACTACAACAGAGCAAAAACGGAAAAGTTACTACTTTGAAGAAAACCACGCATGGAGATTTTCTAAACATCTAGGTACAATAATCAAGAGTCAAAAAAAAAATTTATACGAGAAGTTTTCCTTGGCCACATGTCATGGCATTCACGGCCGAAATGAATGGAAACTGATGCTCGCTCAAACGAGTATTTGCCGGGGAAAACATACTATTGGCCAAACTATGTCTTGTCGCAGGAATAGTGCTCACGGCCAAATAAAAACCTAAAGCTAGGTTTTGCGAGAGAAGGAATCAACGACGGCCACCTTCCCATACGTGCTTGTTTTGCATTGGCTTCGTTGCGATTAATGTTGCGGCTAACGCTACTACAATACTACTAGAAAGGAGGAATTATTCATATTGAAGTGTTTTTACAAGTTCATGGAAGGAAAGCCTATGGCTAGGGTTTACATCAACACCGAAGAGCAAACAAAAAGGGAGGAACGTTGGAATACACACCTGAAATATGCTCGCCTGCTTTTACTGTTGTTGTTTCTTCCACCGAGCACGAATAATGCACCTTTGCTGCTAACACAAAGACGCAGAAGCAAAGACGACGATACAAAAAAAAAGGGAGCAATGCCTTTTATATGCGTAGCGCTTTTGGAGTTTGAGTAGAAGAAGGTTTCCCTTTTGGGCCATGCATGGAAGAAAACAGCTGGGCCCGCGGTGTCGACGTTCCATGGCGCCAATCTCCACGGCCAAGCCAGCACCACGCTCCGTTCCCTCAACGCCATAGCCAAGCCAGCACAACGCTCCATGCCATCAGCACCGTAGCCGAGCCGGGAGTACGCCAATGCCCCAAGCCGCCAACGCTCCAGTACGCAAAGCTCTACGGCCGAGCCAGCGCCAATGCTCCGTGATGTCGAGTTCCGTGGACAAACCGGCGCCAACTCTATCTAACACCAAAGCTTCCTGGCCGAAAAACACGCCAGTACAAGATTACCGGACGCTCGGGCCCGTTACCAAAGGCCAATCAAATTTTCCTGGTAATATCCTTATGCCTTGTCCTTTCGGTTTTTTATCCTCGTCTGTCACCATCTCATGCTTACCCCGCAACAATCCCACTGTTACGTGCTAAGCAGGGGGCTTAATGTTGATGGCGGTTTTCAGTTCAGGGTTAAAATTATAAAAGCTCGTGCCGTCATTCTGCAAAGAAACAGAGCCATGAAAAGTAATGAGTTTCCAACATCTTCACTGGCGCATTTATTGAGCAATTCAATATATTCACATAAAATTTATCCAGAATGGTGCATATAGCAACAATCCCAGATATTTTGTAAATTTTGGCACCTTGCCTGTATTATTCAGTTAATAAGTTTCTTTGAATGCTTTCTATGCTATGTTCCCCGGCTGAACCCTTAATATTGGTATGGCATGACAATTTGTGTTCACTCGCAGCAGAGTAGCACGAATGTCCAAGTATCAAGGTTAAGATCCTTGCATAAAAGTATTCAATCGGAAAGCATATTGCTCTCTGGAAATAAACTTAAAGAACTCTGTGTCAACACATATAATTCAATCAATTTTGCGATAATTCACA
The DNA here is from genome assembly GCF_003573695.1 of Papaver somniferum. NCBI lineage: Eukaryota > Viridiplantae > Streptophyta > Magnoliopsida > Ranunculales > Papaveraceae > Papaver > Papaver somniferum. Next base: position 169,446,522 of record NC_039358.1, on the reverse strand, counting down.
GGATTCAGATATTACCCTGACTAATTTGCAAAAAATTAGGGTTTTGCGCCCTGCGCAGTATATTAGACCTTGCCCGTCGAAATTAATCCTAGGAGAACTATGTAATTAATCCGCTATGGATTAGTAGGTGTAAAATCCTACCCAAAATCAGAAAACAAGAAATAAAAGGAGTCGCGGAATAGGAGCAGCAACAAAGGAGGTGTGGCCATGCCATAGGCCAGCCAGCGCCACTTGCAAGTGGCCACACCCCATGCTGATCGAACCGGCCCCTATTTCCTGTCGACCAATCATGTCGCCTTAAACCCGCCACACACACATAAGTTGTGGCAGAGCCCATACTTGTCGGCCCTATTTCCCATCGACCAATCAGGTCGCTTTAAATCCGCCACACGCACACCAGAAGTGTGGCCACACCCATGCTTGGCCGACCCCTCTTTTTTCGACCAATCAGTTCGCTCTAAACCTTCCACAATATCAAAAGAGACAAAGTTGAGCCAGCAGGTCACAATGCCAAATTGGCTTTCCAAAATCCGCTCCAACATGCTAATTGACATGCCAAACGTGCCATTCCGCTCCGGTATGCTAGTGACATGCCGAACTTGCCATGCCGCACCAATACGCTAATTGGCATGCCAAACGTGCCACTTTGACGCAGTAGCATGCTGAACATGCCAAACGTGCCACTTTGCCGCAGTAGCATGCCGATCGTGTCAACATGCCATAAATAGTGCGCCAACGTGCTAACCCACTTCTTGTTCGTGGCCAAACGCCATAACATATTCCAATTAGGATATTCCAAACACGGCCCTGCCTTAGTGGCATTAGTCGAAACCCTAATTTCCAGTCGTGACCCAATTACGCCACTTTGGCCCTACAACATGCCACGAGCCATGTGGGACCCGCCAAATCCTAAAAACGACGCCATTCTATAATCACCCGTGGTCATCCTTGCGCTTGTGGTTATTCCCATATTATGGCCTGCCATGATTCCTTTAATATGGCCATGGCACCGATTGCATAAAGCGCCACCGTGTCGCGGCCATGCCATACGCGCTAATTAGGGTTTCGATATGCCAAACCCTAATTTAGCTAAAGTTTCCATGCCAACTAAGTCAAGTAATTCTCCTAAGGCCTTAAGTTTGATATAGCAACAGGGCCAATGTTGCCAGAGCCATATTTGGGTCTAACACCAATATGCCAAAATAGCTGCCACGGCTACGCCAGGCGCCACTGTGCCACTGGCATGCCACTAAATCATTAGCATGTGCCAATGACGCCAACGTTCTACCATCAGGCGCCAACAGAATGTGGCCATAATCAATGGCCACCCTTTCTCATGAGTTATGATCTCAGCCGTCCAAATTCACCACAAAATTGACAGGCTTGTGGCAAGTTTTGGGCGACCAACTAAGACAAGCCAAATAGCATCACGTGTTATTCTCTTGTGGAAAGTCTCCTGATTTTGACTTACCACACATAACAACCCGCTACATGTTTTCCATGAAAATACTCGAGACATCAAACATGTCACAAACTGGGGGATGCTCATCAAGGTATTGGTTTGGCGGTTTACAGCGTGCGGCGTGCAACACGCCCATTATAAGAAAGTGTCAGAAATCAGAGAAGTTGTAGATGGTGGATTTTCGATAAGGGCTAAAATCGTAAACTCATAATTATACGAAGCTCAGATCCAGCAATCAGACGTGAGTATTGAGACACGGGTCTCTCACCGAATTCTCAACGGAGAGTACTTTCTCTCAGAGTACATGTAGATATGTAGTCTCACGACTGGACAACGACATATCTCATGAATACTGAACACTTTCAGTGATTATTTCTATATAGTATCACGAGATGGACGGCTCCTAGACAGCTTGCTCTGCTAGTATAGAGCGATAACGTCTTCAGGAACAAACAATGAGTTTACCCTGACTATATAAAGGATATGACTTACCGACAAGCTCATATCGGGATAATTAATGCTCCTAGACATCTTGCTCTGCTAGTATAGAGCCACAAAGTTAATTATTCCTAATTAAGATTAATTCTGCTGTGACATTCACTACTGAATTCCCAGAATAATCTATTATTGATCCTATTCCATGGTCGAATCCATGACTGGTCCCATGGAATGGCAATAACAATTGATCCTATTCCATGGTCGTATCCACGACTGGTCCCATGGAATGGCAATAAATAATTGTTCTGATTCTATGATCGAATCCACGACTTGATCTCATAGAATAACAATGAAACAACTATATTATCTCATTACTCCGATTTCATGATCTAATCCACAACTAGTCTCATAAATGGTAATAGATAAATCTTAATTATTCCGTGGTCGAATCTACGATCCCATGGAATGGTAATGCTCACTTTATTATTCTGAATTCGTAGTCGAATCCTCAACTGATCCTATGAATTAATAATAAACATCTTATTACTCAGTTTTGTGAATTATTCTCCACTGAATTCCACAAATAATAATAAATAATCAACAACCGGGCGTCTGAGCTACCTCTTAGTAAGCCCTGACCCGAATGGTGAAAGTGTGTTCAACGACGATGCACTAACAGTCACCGCACGAACGAGTATTTCAAAATACAACGAAACGATGAACCTATGCAAAATAGGGAAAAAAATAATAAATAATTAAAAATATTGACCAAGGTGCTGGGAACACGTACACACGACCAACCGACCGTGTCGTGGTCAGTCCTACGCCAGTTTTATATTTTTAATACATTATTTTTCATGATTTGATGAAAATTCTCTCATTTGATCAAATCTCCTTCGTCTCGAGGAAAATCCTCGGTTTCATGGTATTGTCATAAATCCATAAAAAATAATATAAAATTAAGAAAAGGAGTATGGGGCGTGACCATGGGCTAACCGGCCGCGCCTTGGTCCCAGTCGGCCCCACACCTCACGGTTACTCATTATTTTATTATTATTATTATTATTTCTCTAATTTCATGAAAAACTCCTTGATTTCATGGTATTTTGCACAAATCACCAAATAATAATAAAATAAAATAAAATAAATTATGAAAACTTGTGGGACCGGGCCCTGGACGGCCGGCCATGCCCTAACCGGTCCCACACACCCCTTTGTTTTATTATTATTTTTATTTTCCTTGATTTCATGGTATTTCTCTCAAATTAGGAAAAATTCCCTCAAATCATGAAAAAATACCTAAAAAAATATTAAAAATTATGAAAACTCGTGGGACCACGGTCCCACACGCCCTTATTTTTATTATTTTAATATTTTTTGCTTCCCTGAACTCATGAAAACTCCTTCAATTCATGCAAACTCCCTAAATTCATCAAATTTCTCAAAATTCATGAATTTTTCATAAAATCATCAAAATATTATAAAATTAAGGAAAAGGCACCACGGGACCGTGGCCACGACCGGACGACCATGCCTTGGCCTAGGCGGTCCCACGCCTCCTTATTCCTTATTTGATAATTATTTTCCATCATCTCATGGTGTTTTCCTCAGTTTCGTCGAAACCCTAATTTTGGCATATTTTCTCGAATGGATGCTCAATTGCATGCCAGAAAATATTAAAATTCTCAGGACTGAGACGAGGATGCCTTGGGGACATGAGCACGCTATCTTGACCGACCAAGATTGGCTATTTGGCTTACAGAAGCCGGTCCCATCAAGTTTCACAGTTTTGACCTAATTTGCACAATTGCACGTATTAGGTCCAAGACTCTTCCAAACACTTTGGATTTTCATGAAGTGATCATCAGGAGGTCACGTCACTACCCAGGGTCGGTTTCATGACCCCATGGTCGGTCCCTCACTACGTCATAATCAATTAGGTTTTCTCACCTAAGGCTCAGACGAGCATTTTCGAATAAATGATTAAACCAGCATTTGATCATTCTTTCACCAACAAATCGTCAACTCTTCAGGAGTTCTTTGTATTTGCTCACGTGAGCATATGGACACTACATGGTTGATCCACGGTCCTATGTAGTCTCTCCCTCCTTCATCCCATGGTTGAAATTCTGACGAACCATGAATTGATCATCAATTGATCAAATTAGGGTTTCTGAATCCAAGGATCATCATTCCAGATTCCAACCTTAATAATTTTAGGGACGACCTCATGGAAATTAATTTTATTAATTATGCTCGGTTCAATGACCAATATTCTAATTAATATTTTTGGTACGCTGCCAATAATCCATCAGATGAGCAACACATGCTCAGACGATCAAATATTCAACAATTCATCACATGAGCAACACTTGCTCAGATGATAAATATTTTCTCAAACCAAGGAATATTGGTTCAACAATCAATATTCAACGATCCATCGAATGAGCAATACTTGCTCACTTCATCGTAAGAACTATACCTCTGTCTCATGACATGTTCAATTCATGAGTTTCAGAACATCATGTTAAACTCAGCAACTACATGGACTCATCATCCCATCAAACCACGAAGTCATCGATTGACTAACATACCACGAGATGTCAATCGTGTCACTTTGGGGGGATATCACTTAGGGTTTTGGTCTGGCGGTCTACGACACGTGTGTTCAAACACACGATGAAATGTGAGCAAGTCGTGCAATCAGTTGAAGGAATTCACGAGGTAGTGGGTCGAAAATCGACCAAGTCTCCACACGTTGAACAACTGGTTTCAAACACGATCTCCACTTCCCCACTCCTTGATTCCATCAACTGTCACACTTCATGGGGTCATGGTGTCTAAAATTCTAGCAATATAAATAAGTCTCTGAATCATGATTGAATCATCAACATCAACAGTATCATCAATCTCACGTCTCATCGACAACACGAGATCATCAACTCATCAATTGAGCAATTTAAATCATTCAGAGCTTATCATATTCAGAATTCATACACCCACAATCTTTGATTACCATTGATTCCACACATTTCCCATCTTCCCTCCTACAGATCAACCCATCCTCTCTTGTGACCGAACTTACTCTGGAACGGTCATTGTCTTGATTTAGGCCGGAGTACTACAGATTGATCTCTCGAATCTAAAGCACCCCCTTTGCAGCGGTGCATCTGTGTATGGTTTAACATTTCGCTCGGTTCGAGGAGTCTCCTCCATACGGTCGTCTCCTCAATTCCTTAAAAACCATCAAATCTTTTTTCCACATCTTCAGCAGTTAGTGGCAGCAAGAAGTAGTGGGTGTAAACTTACCAGTTTCCTCCAGAGTGGGAACACGGTTTCTGACAGTTACACATAACCCCACTTCTCCATCACTCAATCACTCCCACTTTCTACGAGATCAGGGTGCGTTCAATATGACTTGTATAAATAGGTTTTACCTATTTTCGACCAAACAACAGGTTTTTGGTTAGAACAACAACACAATATCCAGATAAATACCAAAGAATTGATAGCTTACATTCCGCAAGCCAGTTCCAAATTCTGATACAAGTCATAAAATAGCCACACCTTCAAAATTAACCATTCTGGTATCAACACCTTCTTTGCTTCCCTCCCTAAGACCAACCCTTCTCCTTGACTTTGTGAACGAAGCAAGACTGGAACGACCATTTCTTGGTTTAGGCCAGGATTGTACAGATTGATCTGTCGAATCTAAAGTACTCCCGTGTAGTGCATTTGTTTTAGGTTTAGATTTGTTTCTCATCCACACACCCAAATTCACCAAAACCAGCAGAAACAGTTTTTACCCATAAAGAATAACGTCCTCTAAGAATGTTTCAATGATTGAAATGAGAGTTTAGAAAAATAACCTTGAAAGAATATAAACATTGTGTGATAACTCATACGTGTGTAAGTCCTTATTCCTTGAACCAAAGTATGCGTACTTTGCTGCTCAGGAAAACCGGAACTGAAGTCCGCGTACCAGTACGCGCACCGTCGGAAGTTCACATCCCGTGAATTTCTGCTAGAGTTTGTCAACTAAAATCAAACTTATTCCGGGTACTTAAGTCCACGTACCAGTATGCGTACTTAAGTGGGTTAGTTTCTAAAAACGATTATTCGTGAACTTAGACTTATATAAACTAAGGAATGCATACTTCCAAACCGTGGCTATAAAGTTCATGAAATGATTCGAGTGAATCACATCATTTTTGCTTATGAGATCTGAGCAATTTAATAACTCTCTAACTAGTTCTCTTGAGTCATTTGAACTAGTTATGGTTAAGATGAGTATGGTTGATATGAAAGTGCTCATATGGCTAACCATTTGGTTAACTATTGTTGAACCAACTAAGTGTACATGTTTGGGTATGGTTACACAAACCTAAATAAACGTGCATTTCATTTGTGTGTAACAAGCTAAGTTCGATCTAACGGTTGAAAGATATTAGCTTGAATCTAATCAGGTTTTCATCTAACGGTGAATATTAATTGCTTTGTTACCAAGGTGACTTAGATTGCAAACCATGATTTGAAAGACTATATAAAACAGAACTCTAGAAACTGGGAAACCTATTCCCCACTCCTTCTGTGTGATACTAGTTGTATTAGCTAGAGTCGATTCTCCTTTAACCTTAGGTTTCTATCGAGACCCTATAGGTTAACGACTTGAAGACTTCATCGGAATTGTGAAGCCATACCCAACTATTTTCTCTGTAGTTGTGTGATCTGATCTTGTTGTTTCTATCGTATTAAGTACAATCGTAATATTGGCTTGAGATTGATTTCTCCGATTGGCAAGATATAAAAGAAGTCACAAACATATTCGTCTCATCGTTTGTGATTCCGCGATATCTTTTTTCGCTAGTCGATTAAGATTATTGTGAGGTGATTCATAATTATGGGTTGTTCTTCAGGAATATAAGTCTGGGTTATCAATTGGTTCCTGTTCACCTTGATTTATCAAAAGACGGAACAAAAACTTGTAGGTATTTATGTGGGAGACAAATTTATCTATTACCATAGACTTTTCTGTGTGATACAAATTTGTTTATTAAAGTCTTCGACTTTGGGTCGTAGCAACTCTTAGTTGTGGGTGAGATCAGCTAAGGGAATCAAGTGCGTAGTATCTTGCTGGGATCAGAGACGTAAGGAGCACAACTGTACCTTGGATCAGTGTGAGATTGATTGGGGTTCAACTACAGTCCAGACCGAAGTTAGTTTGTAGTGGGCTATCGTCTGTAGCGACTTAATAAAGTGTGTGTTCAATCTGGACTAGGTCCCGGAGTTTTTCTGCATTTGTGGTTTCCTCATTAACAAAACTTCTGGTGTCTGTGTTATTTCTTTTCCGCATTATATTTTGTTATATAATTGAAATATCACAGGTTGTGCGTTGAATCGATCAATTGGGAAATCCAACCTTTGGTTGTTGATTGAAATTGATTGATCCTTGAACATTGGTCTTTGGTACCGTTCAAGTGATTTCTCTTGTATTCAATTAGACTTGCAAATTTCTATTTGCTTGAGTAATTATTGAATCGAGAAAGTGAGATATAACTCTTTGATATACTTTCATTAAGATTGAGTCTGACTATCTAGTTGATTCTCTTAAAAGTATATTGGAGTTTGTCCATACAGATTGCTAAGCGAAATATTGGGTGTGGTTGTTAGACCCCCGCATTTTCAATTGGTATCAGAGCAGGCAAACACGTTTAAGACCTCATAAGGCTGTGTTTGTAGCAATCTGATTATTATGGACGAGTCTATCTCTAATAACGTACCAGGTCAGAAATTACCAGATGATTTTCAAATCTTGAATTCACCTGAGAAAAATTTCACATCTAGGTCAGTATCTAAACATTCTCTTAATGTAGAATCTGTTGAAGTCTGTGAAACACGCCTAGAAGAACAGTTGGATGAACTTTCTGATGAAGGTGATTTAGATATTGATAGAGATGTTGATGAGGAAGTCTCAGAGTATGTTAAGCTTTTAAATTCGTTGGAAAAGAAAAAGATGACAACTTCCCATGTCACACCTTTTATGGCTAATCTCTGTCGTACAAACAAGAAATTGAAAAGATGTTACGCATGTGTTTATGTTTCGAATCATTCTAACGAATCGATCCTCAAGGATTCTGAGGAAAACCTACGTATGAAGTCACTTGAATGTGATAATATTTATCAAAAGTAATTTTTGTTGGAAGAGAAACTTGCAGAATCTAAAGCAAAGATTAACTCTCAGCAAGCAAGTTTTGATGACAGGGAAAGAGCTTATCTCGCTCGAGAAAAACGCCTTGAGGATGATTTAACTGCTGCTCTTGATAAAATCAAGATGTTGGAAGATGACTTGAAAAATTTCAATACTAGTTCAATCAAATTAACCACTATGCTAGGAGCAAGTAAAAATCATCGTGATACACGAGGATTGGGCGATAAGGGAATAGATGCTCAAAGTACTAACAAAGAGGTAAAATTTGTCAAGGCTAGTGATTCTTCTCAACAAAAGATTTCCACTGATGGCAAAAGTGAAATACGTTCACCGACAGTTAAGGTTCAAAAGAGCAAAGTATATCAACCTCCAAAGTCAGCACACACGGATCGAGGTAAGAACATTCCTTATGTGTGTCACTATTGCGGAAATAAAGGTCACCTGGAAAGGAGATGTTGTTTCCGTATAAGAAATAAGAAACTTCATGATGTTCTTGTTTGGGAATCAAAAGAAGTTGTGATACCAAGATCATATGTTAAGACTAATCCCCTTAACATTACAGGTTCTAACTATCCAACCTTTAGGCAACGGAATCAGTGTTGTGATAAACCTAGATTTTCCTATAAACATCATACGAATCCTTTTCACAATCGTAATGGTTATCAAAAGGATAACTTCGTAAAGACGAAGACAAGATTCGATGCTCCCAATTGGAGAAAGACTAACTTGCAAAAGAATAGTCAATCAAGTTCTCTTTCGAGAAATCTTGATGAGAGTAATGGGAAGAAAGTTCCGGTTGTTCCTAAACACACTCAGAAGTGGGTTCCAAAGAAAGTCAATGATGCTTTGAGTGTGAAAAGGAATGATCTCCCAGAAAATTCCATAACTATGGAGAAGGCAATATCCATGATAATGAAACTTAAAGAGTTCTTTGGAAAGATGGATTTGTCACGAACTATGAACTTTAGCTAACCACTTCGTTAAGGGCAGCCATCCTTGGTTAAAGGCACCCCTGTAATAATCTTAGTTGTTGTACTTTGAATCTTTTACCGTTTATTGTGTCCGTGCCTATCACACGTGTTGTGCACGCTGTCTGCGTGTGAAGGTATAAGTCTTCTCCTTGGATTCCTTTCTAGTTATAGAATAGAATAAACAAAACTTGCTTCTGAGCTAATTTGTAGTGTAGATCACTACAATTGGTATCAGAGCACTCGATCAGAGTGTTCCTGTGATTAAAATGGTGACTTGGAAGGAATTCGACGCTCTCAATAAGCGTGTGAGTTAATTATCTCAGGATCAGAGTGAGGGTTTCAAAGAACTGAGTAAAAAACTTGATGATGCTCAGAACAATCTATCTCCGGCACTCATAGCAGGACTGGGAAGGTTATTTGAGACTCAGATGGCAACCCTTGAAGCAAGAATGATGAATAAACCAAAAGAAGGAGATGGATTATTGGGAAACCCCAACAAATCTCAGAACCAGCAGAATGATGATGAACCAGGGAAAGGTAACTACCAACTACAAACTAATCAATTCACCACTACTCATAAACCTAAGATAGATTTTCCTAAGTTTGATGGGAATAATCATAGATCTTAGATTAAGAAGTACAATAAGTTTCATCAGCTACATCTGATGGATTAGGAACAGAAAGTCATGATTGCCTCCCTACATCTAGGAGGAAGAGCAGATGTCTGGTATCAAGATTATCAAGTAGGGAAGGAGGTGTTATTGTGGGAGGAGTTCTGTGATGATATCAATTTCAGATTTCAAGAGCTGGGACATGACGATGTGGTGGGTGAATTCAACAAACTCAGCCAGGAGGGTACAGTCCTAGAGTATCAAGAGTTGTTTGAAGAACTCAAGGCTCTAATGATCACTAAGAACCATTATCTGAATGAGGCTTACTTCACATCCAGCTTTGTCAGTGGGCTTAAAGAAGAAATCAGGTTAGCTGTTCAGATGCACTCTCCTTCAACACTCAGCCATGCCATGTACTTGGATAGGATGCAAGAAGTTGTGCTAGAGAAGATAGCTAAGAAGGATAAGTTTGTTTCAAGGCTTCCTCCAATTACAATGGCCAGCAGTAGCTCTAGAAGCGTTGTTACTCCTCCAAAGTCAAATTCACCCTCTCCCAAAGGTGGTGGCAACTCCAAATTACCACCCATCAAGAAATTGACTTATGCTGAAATGAGGTCAAGGAGAGAGAGGGGATGTGTTATAACTGTGATGAAGAGTATAAATATGGTCACAAATGTGTTAAGCAACACCTCTATATGTTAGTTGGTGATGAAGAGGAAGCAGCTTCAACAGAATAAGAATCTCATGTCAGCTCACCAGTCATACAAGAGTTGGAAGAGGAGGTGGAGGTGTCACTACATGCCTTATCTGATAATGTATCCCAAAAAACTATTAAAATCCAGAGAATGACTAGGAATAAGAGATCATTTACTATTTTGATTGATAGTGGCAGCACCCATAGCTTCATAGATCTTGAAATGGCTAGGCTTAGTGGGACATTGATTAAAACAACTGCAGATTTACAAGTAGCTGTAGCTGATGGTAACAAGGTACTCAATGATGCCATGTGCCCACAATTTAGCTGGAAGATGCAAGGACACCCTTTTGTTTTTGATGTGATAAACTTGGAGGTGGGAGGGTGTGATATGGTCTTGGAAGTGGATTGGATGAGAAACATCAACCCTGTGAAGTTTGATTTCAAGAAGATGACAGTCTCCTTCAGTCAGGAAGGCAAGGAGGTGGAGCTTAAGGGCATTATTGATGAAGTTAGAGTGTCCTGTATGTCAATTGGAGCTTGCCAAAAATACTTAAAGAAGAACAAACATGGGCTGACAGGCCACTTATTCTCCATTACAGTAGTGGAACCCAAACCTGAGACCCCACCAGTTCTTGATCCACTTCTTACAAAATATTCTACCATTTTCCAAGAACCCTCTTTCTTACCCCCCTTAAGGTCTCATGATCATCACATACCCCTCAAACCTAATGCACTGCCACCCAATCAAATACCTTACATAATTCCATATGTTCAGAAGGAAGTAGTGGAGAAATTGGTAGAAGAAATGCTCAAGTCTGGAGTAATTAAACCAAGTCATAGTCCCTTTTCCTCACCTATATTACTAGTCAAGAAAAAGGATGAGAGTTGGAGATTCTGTGTTGACTACGGGAAGGTGAATGAAATTATAGTGAAATACAAATACCCCATCCCAGTGATTGAAGAATTGTTAGATGAACTCAAGGGATCATTTGTTTTTTCCAAGATTGACCTGAGGGCAGGGTACCACCAAATCAGAGTCTTTCCAGGAGACACACAAAAAACTGCATTCAAAACTCATCAAGGGAATTATTAGTTCTTAGTCATGCCATTTGGCATTACTAATGCCCCAGCCAGCTTCCTAGCCTTGATGATTGAGGAAGTTCATACTGGTGTTTTTTGATGATATCTTAGTATACAACCCTAACATAACATCACACCAAGAACACTTGCAGTTAACCTTGAAGACACTCAAGAAAAATCAGCTATTTGCAAATCTCAACAAGTGCTCATTTGGCCAAGGAAAATTGGAGTATCTAGGACACATCATATCTGGAGAAGGAGTTGTTGCAGACCAAACTAAAATTGAGAGCATGACAAGATGGAATGTTCCTACCACCATTAAAGACTTAAGAGGGTTCCTAAGTCTGACTGGGTATTATAGAAAATTTGTAAGAAATTATGGGCTTATTGCAAGACCATTAACAGATTTTTTGAAGAAGAGTAGTTTCCAATGGAGCACCACGGCACAAGAGGCTTTTGATAAGCTAAAAAGGGAAGTCACAACTACACTTGTCTTAGTGTTACCTGATTTCAATAAACCATTTGAAATATCTACTGATGCTTGTGATACAGGTGTGGGTGCAGTATTAATGCAAGAAGGAAGGGCTATAGCTTATTTCAGCAAGGGAATGGGGACAAGGTTCCTAGCCATGTCTACATATGAGAAGGAACTAATGGCAGTAGTCATGGCAGTAACCAAATGGAGGTCTTACCTGCTAGGTAAAAAGTTCACTATCTACACAGACCATCAAAGCATCAGACACTTTTTGGAGCAGAGAGTCCATTCCTTGTTGCAACAGAAGTGGTTAGCCAAGATACTGGGGTATGATTATGTACTGAAGTACAAAAAAGGGACTGAAAATGTGGTAGCTGATGCATTATCAAGGGTACCAGCAAATGATCCAACTTCTTGTCACAGTATTACTCAACTGCAGCCTGGATGGTACTTAGAAGTGGAAGAGATATACAAAAATGACCCACAAGATGAATCACTAATTCCACAGTTGACTGTACAAGAAGGGTCTGTGGATAACTATAACTAACAGCAGGGAGTACTAAGGTATAAAGGAAGAGTTTACATTGGGAAGAATGGGAACTTGAGGCAGAAGATTATAATATCCACCCATTCATCTTCTGTTGGGGGACACTCTGGAGCTCAGGCAACTTACCAAAGAGCCAAGTTGTACTTTTTCTGGGTGGTAATGAAGAAGGATATCCAAGAAGCTGTTAGAACCTGTGACATTTGCCAACAACACAAGGAATTTAATACTTCTCCAGCAGGTATGTTGCAGCCACTACCCATACCAATACAGTCTTAGGAGCACATAAGCATGGACTTCATTTCAGGTCTGCCAAAGTCAGAAGGTAGAGAGGTTATACCGGTTATAGTGGAAAGGTTAACTAAATTCAACCATTTCATAGCTCTGAGCCATCCTTACACTGCAGCTTCAGTTGCTAAGGTATTTCTGGATACTGTGTTCAAACTCCATGGGCTTCCTAAATCCATAGTTTCAGATAGAGATGCTGTATTTATAAGTAATTTCTGGCAAGTCTTGTTCAGTAGGCTAGGAACATCGCATTTGAGCTCTGCATATCACCCTCAGACTGATGGCCAGACTGAGAGGGTGAATGTTTGTCTAGAAGCTTATCTAAGGTGTATGACTAGTTTCAAGCCCAACAAGTGGGTGACTTGGTTGCCTATGGCACAATGGTGGTATAACACCAGTTACCACACAAGTCTTAAACTCTCCCCTTTGAAGCATTTTTTGGCTTTGCACCCCCGCAGTTTGGTGTCTCTTCTTGTGCTCAAGGTGTTAGCTCTGCAGTGGAAGATTGTATTGACCAGAGAGAATCCATGAAACTGTTACTCAAGGAGTCTCTGGAAGCAGATCAACACAGGATTAAGATCCAGGCTGACAAGAAAAGATCATAAAGGTCTTTTGAAGTAGGGGGACTGGGTGTATCTAAGACTGCAACCATACAGGCAAACATCTGTTCAGCTAAGAAGGAACCTGAAACTCTCAGCCAAATTCTTTGGACCATATCAAGTTGAAGAGAATATTGGGCAAGTAGCTTACAGACTGAAGTTACCCGCAGGGTCTAGAATTCATCCCACTTTCCATGTTTCTCAACTAAAGCCAAAGCTAGGGAATACAGTACTTCCCCAGACAGAACTACCATCCATTAACAAAGAAGGGGAAATGAAAGTTAGGCCACTGTTAGTGCTGAGTACAGGGGAAATTAGGAAGAACAATCAAGATGTTATTCAGGTACTAGTGCAATGGGAAGGAATAGATGCTGCTGAGGCCACATGAGAGGACAAGCATTTTATGGAGGCACGGTTTCCAAAATTGATCATTGAGGACAAGAATCTGGAGAAGTAAGGGGGTTTGTCATGAACTATGAAATTTAGCTAACCACTTCGTTAAATGCAGCCATCCTTGGTTAAAGGCACCCCTGTAATAATCTTAGTTGCTATAATTTGAATCTTTTACCGTTTGTTGTGTCCGTACCTATCACACGTGCTGTGCACGCTGTCTGTGTGTGAAGGTATAAGTCTTCTCCTTGGATTCCTTTTTGGTTATGGAATAGAATAAACAAAAATTTCTTTCTCCTTTAGAACTTCTCTTTCTACCTATTCTAAATCTCTATCCTTAGAAATTTGAGTTGCTTCTGAGCTGATTTGTAGTGTAGATCACTACAGGATTTGGATGAGAAATGTTCTAAAAGCGATCTCTTTCATGACAATCCAAAAGTCACTTGTAGTGAGCAAGATATTGTTTACCTCAACACAACTTGATTGTGTTGAAAATGCATCCTCACCAAGGAATGCCCTGCTATGTATACGGTGAGGGAAGCACGAGAATTGGCGCGCACTGATAGACGCATTTATGTGTCTAATTTTTCTCAATTTTATATATTGTTGGTGCTCAAATTTGTACTTATTTTGCTATTTTGTGTATTTGTAGGTGTTTTTGGGAAATAAAGCTCAACGGACCAAAATGTGGAATTCCGCTCGTAAAATGGAGGAAATGAAGTGATTTATAATTTAATGGGCTAGGCCCAAATGGAAAAAGATGGAGAATTATTTCATTTGTCCAGTTATTTGGATATGGGAGTGTGGAAAGTGTGGAGCCCATTATGTCGACATCATTTACAAGATATTAAAAATATATATGGATATTTACTTTTAATGAAGAAAATAGAAGTGTTAAGTAAGAAATCTACATGGAGTAATTGATGAGAATTAAATATATAAAGAGTATGGAAAGAATATTATTCTTTATGGTTGGAGTTAATAAGGAATAAATAATTCCCAAATAAGGAAAATTGTAAATGCATGAGAATTATATTATTTGACGCGTGACACATTCTTATTGGAGGATTTTCATTGTTTTGACATGTGGCGTACTCTCATTCGGTGATGATGTGGTAGTGGTGAATAGAAAAGGAAAGTGGATTCCTTTGAAAACTATAAATACGCTGTGCATACAAGAAAAAGGGGAGGTCCGGAGAGTAGAGTTTTTATTTCATTGTTTTAATTTCTGTTTTGTAATAAAGGAGTAATTTCTCCGCTAGGGTGGAGGAAGAAACTATTTCTAGCATGTAAGTTTTGATATTTAATTTTCTTTTAATTATTACTCTCCAATTAGTTTTAATTGTCTAGAAATTTTCTCTTCTTTATATGCTTCATAATAACTGTTTTGGGTAGTTTAGCTACCGATCTTTTATAGCGAAGGAAAATTAGGCCTTAGATTATCGACTTGAGTCGAATTGATATTTTATTAATGATAAATTTTCCAAGGCATGAGATTGGGTTCAAAATTTTCTTGTGTAGTTTTGAGAGTAAATTAGAGAAATTAATTGTTACAACCGTTAGAAGTAGTGGAATCTGAAACCCTAGTCTCTCTCTCTTTGGTCAACAAAATTAGTTTTTCCTTAAAAATATTTTCTTTATTAATCTTAAAACCAATCTTCATAAAAGTCCGAACAACGAACTTCTACTTACCACCTGTAAGACTACATCAGTATTTGGCGCCGCCGACGCAGACTGTATATAGATTAGGTTTTAGATTATTTTTTTTTAGTTTTTACTAGTATTTATTATTATTATTATTTTTCTATTTTACGTGTTTGGGTATTTTTCTTGTATTTTCGGTGTGCAGATTTTTCTTGAAATTAAAAGTGGAAAGTGGAATAAGCAGCCAAACAGGTAAGTATCCAAGATTTTATTTTTGTTCCCTTTTGTAAATATTTATTTTTTAAAATATTCTGATTTTTTTTTTGTTGATATTTTGTTTATTTGTAAATATTATTTTTGGATTCTTTTTATTTTTGTAATTTTTTATTCTTTTTATATGTAAAAAAACACGTTGCACACACCAATTGCATCGTCAAGCAACTGATTTTAGGAAAACCAGTGGAAAAGTACGTTGAACCCGTGCCTTGGGCCTTATGAGAGTTACTAGCCGAAATTCCACAAACCTTAGCCTAGTATTGTTGACCAGTCTTTGACTGTAGGTATATTCAGCTTAAGGTAACATGAGCATACCAATTTTAGTCGACCCTGCATTTGCACGTGCACACAAAAATAAAAAATAAAAAATGTCGAGCTGGTATTATAAAGACCAATATAATGATTATTCAACTGGGTATCTGAATGGACAATATCCGTATTATTCCCGTAGTGTGGATAGTACTTGGGACCAATACCGACCTTCTGGGGGTTATAGTTCTTACCATGGTGATCCCAGTTACTATTTGCATGTCCACCAATATACGAACGGGTAAGTGAGCAATATTATAATGGCCAAAATGAAATTTCTCCATCTCTGGAAGATTTAATGAAACAGTTACAACAAAAAAATTCTTATGATTCTAGTCTTTCTTTAGAAAATTCACTCAAGAAGTTGACTGAAAATTTAAATAGGAATGACATACTAAGGGAACAATTTTATGAAGAGTCACTCAGGCATGACTTAGATACGAAGGAAAGAATTGCAGCTTTAAGTATTGCTCTAAATGAACTTAATTGTAAATTAGATAAGGTTCAACCACCTTCATATTGTGATGATGATGAGGACAGTACCGATGAAGATTATGAAAAATGTAGTCATGATGACGAGGAAATTGTTACACCAATTGAGCCTTACGATGATCATGGTGTTTCTAGTTCAAATTCTGATAATATTGTTGATTATTCACCTATTTAAAAGGAAGTGGATTTGACTAGAGATACCATAATTTTAGATGGTGTAGCATATCATTGTGATTATGAAGCCGATGATGGTTTAGAGGAAAGAGTTTATCCTGAGACTAAGGTTTTAGAGTCTAGCGATTCGGAAACAATAGTCTCTTCTGAGGATTATAGAAATGTAGAACCACCTAATTTCAACCTAGAAGAAATAAAAGACCATTTTCTTAAATCTGATAATTTAGAAATTAAGGAAATTATGACTAGTTCATCCAAGGACATTGACAACTCTAGGTTTTGGGGTGAATATCATTATCCATGTGGTTTACTTTCGACTCTTATAAATGTCCCTAATTTGGGATTTGATGTATGTGCCTCTACCATCTTAAAATACTATCTTCATGCACGTTTTCCTGAACCTAGTTATGTCCAAAAAGAAACTCAGTTGATAGAAACCCATCTTCTGGTTGATTTGGTTAATCCGGTCCATGATACCATAATTGACTTTGTTGTCCCACCAAGATTTTATTTATTAAATGTGGGAGTATCTCAATTTGAAATGTGTCATTATATAGTTTTTAGAACTAAACCTAATTTTAGAAAATTAGAATCGTCGACACATTTTCTTAAGAATGACCACCATTATGGTCAACTGTGTAAGTCCAACCTGATTAAATTTAAGGATCCACAATTATTCAGGTTATTATTATGCGCTTCTAAGTTTTTATTTAAGTTCTTCCAGACTTTACAACCTGATCCTCCGGATCCTGCCAATGAGGAAACCTGGCCCATGAAAATATTTTATTCAGACCCTTTTATAGACCCTGAACCTGAACCACAACCAGATATAGTTGTCATAAATAGAAAACTCGATATGGATGTATTTGGTTGGTTCACTTTCTTAGTTTGCTGCAGTTTTCTTCTATTTGTGATAACATTATTTGATTCAGATGACCCACAATTGTTCCGGCTACTACTTTATGATTTTATGTGGTGACTAATTCTTCTGATGTCTGGATGAAGATTTTAAACTTAGCACTTCTTGGGAGGTAACCCATGCTCATGCAACACGGTAATATGTTTCCTTATTTCCTTCAAAGTGGTAACTGTTTATCCTTGTTCATGCTTTAAATTTTATCTTTAAAACATTGAGGACAATGTTAGATTAAGTTTGGGGTATTGGATAAACTTTTAGTTGCATAAATAAACTCCAGAGCCTAGAAATTTATGCTTATTAAGGATGACACTAACCAATCTAAGTGGATGGAAGCATCTTGGTTGTAGGAGTTGAGGAACCAATCTGAGTAGATGGAAACATCTAAAGAGTCTATTCATAAAAGCACAGAGCTCAGGTGTTATAAATAACATGGTAGTTTCGCCATATCTTGTTGAGTCCTTTTCACTTCTGTTTTTATTTTATTTTGTTTTTAAAAATATGTTTCTCTAAGTGATTAGGTGGGGCTCACGAATTAGTTGTTACCACTGCTAGGGTGAAATAGAGTGATTGAGATACCATTAAAAAAAATTAAAAAAAAAATTAAAAAAAAAACACTTGGATAGCAATATGTGTTTGTTTTCCCTGTCTCCGTCACCTAAACAAGCGTGGAACGCAGGATCATGGGAACTATCATGTAATCTGCTGACAAGAAGCATGTGCTTGGATCCAAAAGATCAAATCATGCAGTTAAAAAAAATAAAATAAAAAATAATAAATTGGAGACCAGACCACCATACCAACCAGAATAAATTCAATAAAGTCGACCACTGGTACCCTTGTATATGCCAGTTGTGTTGACCTAGAGTTAGGATTATCGACCACTGGTTCCCTTGTATATGCCGTTTGTGTTGATATTAGTCATACTAGTATCTCAGTCCATTAGGATAGGTTCATTTTGGCAGTGGCCTTCAGACAGATATGGGAAACACCGTTCACCTTAGTCAACATCAAAACCATCTATGTTTTTCCTCTAAATCCATCTTCTTAATCTATCCATGTGATTTGTTGACTCCGGATATGATGTCCATAGTGAGACTATCTGAGTAGAGCTCTGTCACTTATATATGAATTTTAGTATGCTTGAGTGCAGACTCGTGTACATCAATTGGAATTTCGTATCAGGGTACTTCCTCCTGTAGTCAATGAAAGTATGCCAACCAAGGAGATTCTTTAGTGCCTTCCAAGGTTCTGCATAGATAGCTAGGGTCTGGAGTAAATCTTTTGTGGGTACACCTCTTGTAAACCCTCCCGAGACTATAACTCGGCCACTAAGGCCACCTAGGGTTTAAAGGCTTGTTACACACGCTAAGTGCAATCGCGATGCCTGCGACAGTGAGTTAGGATTTTATTTTGATTTGCTCGAGGACTAGCAAATAATAAGTTTGGGGGTATTTGATAGGCACATTTATGTGTCTAATTTTCTCAATTTTATATATTGTTGGTGCTCAAATTTGTACTTATTTTGCTATTTTGTGTATTTGTAGGTGTTTTTGGGAAATAAAGCTCAACGGACCAAAATGTGGAATTCCGCTCGTAAAATGGAGGAAATGAAGTGATTTATAATTTAATGGGCTAGGCCCAAATGGAAAAAGATGGAGAATTATTTCATTTGTCCAGTTATTTGGATATGGGAGTGTGGAAAGTGTGGAGCCCATTATGTCGACATCATTTACAAGATATTAAAAAGATATATGGATATTTACTTTTAATGAAGAAAATAGAAGTGTTAAGTAAGAAATCTACATGGAGTAATTGATGGGAATTAAATATATAAAGAGTATGGAAAGAATATTATTCTTTATGGTTGGAGTTAATAAGGAATAAATAATTCCCAAATAAGGAAAATTGTAAATGCATGAGAATTATATTATTTGACGCGTGACACATTCTTATTGGAGGATTTTCATTGTTTTGACATGTGGCGTACTCTCATTCGGTGATGATGTGGTAGTGGTGAATAGAAAAGGAAAGTGGATTCCTTTGAAAACTATAAATACGCTGTGCATACAAGAAAAAGGGGAGGTCCGGAGAGTAGAGTTTTTATTTCATTGTTTTAATTTCTGTTTTGTAATAAAGGAGTAATTTCTCCGCTAGGGTGGAGGAAGAAACTATTTCTAGCATGTAAGTTTTGATATTTAATTTTCTTTTAATTATTACTCTCCAATTAGTTTTAATTGTCTAGAAATTTTCTCTTCTTTATATGCTTCATAATAACTGTTTTGGGTAGTTTAGCTACTGATCTTTTATAGCGAAGGAAAATTAGGCCTTAGATTATCGACTTGAGTCGAATTGATATTTTATTAATGTTAAGTTTTCCAAGGCATGAGATTGGGTTCAAAATTTTCTTGTGTAGTTTTGAGAGTAAATTAGAGAAATTAATTGTTACAACCGTTAGAAGTAGTGGAATCTGAAACCCTAGTCTCTCTCTTTGGTCAACAAAATTAGTTTTTCCTTAAAAATATTTTCTTTATTAATCTTAAAACCAATCTTCATAAAAGTCCGAACAACGAACTTCTACTTACCACCTGTAAAACTACATCAGTATTTGGCGCCGCCGACGCAGACTGTATATAGATTAGGTTTTAGATTATTTTTTTTTAGTTTTTACTAGTATTTATTATTATTATTATTTTTCTATTTTACGTGTTTGGGTATTTTTCTGGTATTTTCGGTGTGCAGATTTTTCTTGAAATTAAAAGTGGAAAGTGGAATAAGCAGCCAAACAGGTAAGTATCCAAGATTTTATTTTTGTTCCCTTTTGTAAATATTTATTTTTTAAAATATTCTGATTTTTTTTTTGTTGATATTTTGTTTATTTGTAAATATTATTTTTGGATTCTTTTTATTTTTGTAATTTTTTATTCTTTTTATATGTAAAAAAACACGTTGCACACACCAATTGCATCGTCAAACAACTGATTTTAGGAAAACCAGTGGAAAAGTACGTTGAACCCGTGCCTTGGGCCTTATGAGAGTTACTAGCCGAAATTCCACAAACCTTAGCCTAGTATTGTTGACCAGTCTTTGACTGTAGGTATATTCAGCTTAAGGTAACATGAGCATACCAATTTTAGTCGACCCTGCATTTGCACGTGCACACAAAAATAAAAAATAAAAAATGTCGAGCTGGTATTATAAAGACCAATATAATGATTATTCAACTGGGTATCTGAATGGACAATATCCGTATTATTCTCGTAGTGTGGATAGTACTTGGGACCAATACCGACCTTCTGGGGGTTATAGTTCTTACCATGGTGATCCCAGTTACTATTTGCATGTCCACCAATATACGAACGGGTAAGTGAGCAATATTATAATGGCCAAAATGAAATTTCTCCATCTCTGGAAGATTTAATGAAACAGTTACAACAAAAAAATTCTTATGATTCTAGTCTTTCTTTAGAAAATTCACTCAAGAAGTTGACTGAAAATTTAAATAGGAATGACATACTAAGGGAACAATTTTATGAAGAGTCACTCAGGCATGACTTAGATACGAAGGAAAGAATTGCAGCTTTAAGTATTGCTCTAAATGAACTTAATTGTAAATTAGATAAGGTTCAACCACCTTCATATTGTGATGATGATGAGGACAGTACCGATGAAGATTATGAAAAATGTAGTCATGATGACGAGGAAATTGTTACACCAATTGAGCCTTACGATGATCATGGTGTTTCTAGTTCAAATTCTGATAATATTGTTGATTATTCACCTATTTAAAAGGAAGTGGATTTGACTAGAGATACCATAATTTTAGATGGTGTAGCATATCATTGTGATTATGAAGCCGATGATGGTTTAGAGGAAAGAGTTTATCCTGAGACTAAGGTTTTAGAGTCTAGCGATTCGGAAACAATAGTCTCTTCTGAGGATTATAGAAATGTAGAACCACCTAATTTCAACCTAGAAGAAATAAAAGACCATTTTCTTAAATCTGATAATTTAGAAATTAAGGAAATTATGACTAGTTCATCCAAGGACATTGACAACTCTAGGTTTTGGGGTGAATATCATTATCCATGTGGTTTACTTTCGACTCTTATAAATGTCCCTAATTTGGGATTTGATGTATGTGCCTCTACCATCTTAAAATACTATCTTCATGCACGTTTTCCTGAACCTAGGTATGTCCAAAAAGAAACTCATTTGATAGAAACCCATCTTCTGGTTGATTTGGTTAATCCGGTCCATGATACCATAATTGACTTTGTTGTCCCACCAAGATTTTATTTATTAAATGTGGGAGTATCTCAATTTGAAATGTGTCATTATATAGTTTTTAGAACTAAACCTAATTTTAGAAAATTAGAATCGTCGACACATTTTCTTAAGAATGACCACCATTATGGTCAACTGTGTAAGTCCAACCTGATTAAATTTAAGGATCCACAATTATTCAGGTTATTATTATGCGCTTCTAAGTTTTTATTTAAGTTCTTCCAGACTTTACAACCTGATCCTCCGGATCCTGCCAATGAGGAAACCTGGCCCATGAAAATATTTTATTCAGACCCTTTTATAGACCCTGAACCTGAACCACAACCAGATATAGTTGTCATAAATAGAAAACTCGATATGGATGTATTTGGTTGGTTCACTTTCTTAGTTTGCTGCAGTTTTCTTCTATTTGTGATAACATTATTTGATTCAGATGACCCACAATTGTTCCGGCTACTACTTTATGATTTTATGTGGTGACTAATTCTTCTGATGTCTGGCTGAATATTTTAAACTTAGCACTTCTTGGGAGGTAACCCATGCTCATGCAACACGGTAATATGTTTCCTTATTTCCTTCAAAGTGGTAACTGTTTATCCTTGTTCATGCTTTAAATTTTATCTTTAAAACATTGAGGACAATGTTAGATTAAGTTTGGGGTATTGGATAAACTTTTAGTTGCATAAATAAACTCCAGAGCCTAGAAATTTATGCTTATTAAGGATGACACTAACCAATCTAAGTGGATGGAAGCATCTTGGTTGTAGGAGTTGAGGAACCAATCTGAGTAGATGGAAACATCTAAAGAGTCTATTCATAAAAGCACAGAGCTCAGGTGTTATAAATAACATGGTAGTTTCGCCATATCTTGTTGAGTCCTTTTCACTTCTGTTTTTATTTTATTTTGTTTTTAAAAATATGTTTCTCTAAGTGATTAGGTGGGGCTCACGAATTAGTTGTTACCACTGCTAGGGTGAAATAGAGTGATTGAGATACCATTAAAAAAAATTAAAAAAAAAATTAAAAAAAAAACACTTGGATAGCAATATGTGTTTGTTTTCCCTGTCTCCGTCACCTAAACAAGCGTGGAACGCAGGATTCATGGGAACTATCATGTAATCTGCTGACAAGAAGCATGTGCTTGGATCCAAAAGATCAAATCATGCAGTTAAAAAAAATAAAATAAAAAATAATAAATTGGAGACCAGACCACCATACCAACCAGAATAAATTCAATAAAGTCGACCACTGGTACCCTTGTATATGCCAGTTGTGTTGACCTAGAGTTAGGATTATCGACCACTGGTTCCCTTGTATATGCCGTTTGTGTTGATATTAGTCATACTAGTATCTCAGTCCATTAGGATAGGTTCATTTTGGCAGTGGCCTTCAGACAGATATGGGAAACACCGTTCACCTTAGTCAACATCAAAACCATCTATGTTTTTCCTCTAAATCCATCTTCTTAATCTATCCATGTGATTTGTTGACTCCGGATATGATGTCCATAGTGAGACTATCTGAGTAGAGCTCTGTCACTTATATATGAATTTTAGTATGCTTGAGTGCAGACTCGTGTACATCAATTGGAATTTCGTATCAGGGTACTTCCTCCTGTAGTCAATGAAAGTATGCCAACCAAGGAGATTCTTTAGTGCCTTCCAAGGTTCTGCATAGATAGCTAGGGTCTGGAGTAAATCTTTTGTGGGTACACCTCTTGTAAACCCTCCCGAGACTATAACTCGGCCACTAAGGCCACCTAGGGGTTTAAAGGCTTGTTACACACGCTAAGTGAAATCGCGATGCCTGCGACAGTGAGTTAGGATTTTATTTTGATTTGCTCGAGGACTAGCAAATAATAAGTTTGGGGGTATTTGATAGGCACATTTATGTGTCTAATTTTTCTCAATTTTATATATTGTTGGTGCTCAAATTTGTACTTATTTTGCTATTTTGTGTATTTGTAGGTGTTTTTGGGAAATAAAGCTCAACGGACCAAAATGTGGAATTCCGCTCGTAAAATGGAGGAAATGAAGTGATTTATAATTTAATGGGCTAGACCCAAATGGAAAAAGATGGAGAATTATTTCATTTGTCCAGTTATTTGGATATGGGAGTGTGGAAAGTGTGGAGCCCATTATGTCGACATCATTTACAAGATATTAAAAAGATATATGGATATTTACTTTTAATGAAGAAAATAGAAGTGTTAAGTAAGAAATCTACATGGAGTAATTGATGGGAATTAAATATATAAAGAGTATGGAAAGAATATTATTCTTTATGGTTGGAGTTAATAAGGAATAAATAATTCCCAAATAAGGAAAATTGTAAATGCATGAGAATTATATTATTTGACGCGTGACACATTCTTATTGGAGGATTTTCATTGTTTTGACATGTGGCGTACTCTCATTCGGTGATGATGTGGTAGTGGTGAATAGAAAAGGAAAGTGGATTCCTTTGAAAACTATAAATACGCTGTGCATACAAGAAAAAGGGGAGGTCCGGAGAGTAGAGTTTTTATTTCATTGTTTTAATTTCTGTTTTGTAATAAAGGAGTAATTTCTCCGCTAGGGTGGAGGAAGAAACTATTTCTAGCATGTAAGTTTTGATATTTAATTTTCTTTTAATTATTACTCTCCAATTAGTTTTAATTGTCTAGAAATTTTCTCTTCTTTATATGCTTCATAATAACTGTTTTGGGTAGTTTAGCTACTGATCTTTTATAGCGAAGGAAAATTAGGCCTTAGATTATCGACTTGAGTCGAATTGATATTTTATTAATGTTAAGTTTTCCAAGGCATGAGATTGGGTTCAAAATTTTCTTGTGTAGTTTTGAGAGTAAATTAGAGAAATTAATTGTTACAACCGTTAGAAGTAGTGGAATCTGAAACCCTAGTCTCTCTCTTTGGTCAACAAAATTAGTTTTTCCTTAAAAATATTTTCTTTATTAATCTTAAAACCAATCTTCATAAAAGTCCGAACAACGAACTTCTACTTACCACCTGTAAAACTACATCAGTATTTGGCGCCGCCGACGCAGACTGTATATAGATTAGGTTTTAGATTATTTTTTTTTAGTTTTTACTAGTATTTATTATTATTATTATTTTTCTATTTTACGTGTTTGGGTATTTTTCTGGTATTTTCGGTGTGCAGATTTTTCTTGAAATTAAAAGTGGAAAGTGGAATAAGCAGCCAAACAGGTAAGTATCCAAGATTTTATTTTTGTTCCCTTTTGTAAATATTTATTTTTTAAAATATTCTGATTTTTTTTTTGTTGATATTTTGTTTATTTGTAAATATTATTTTTGGATTCTTTTTATTTTTGTAATTTTTTATTCTTTTTATATGTAAAAAAACACGTTGCACACACCAATTGCATCGTCAAACAACTGATTTTAGGAAAACCAGTGGAAAAGTACGTTGAACCCGTGCCTTGGGCCTTATGAGAGTTACTAGCCGAAATTCCACAAACCTTAGCCTAGTATTGTTGACCAGTCTTTGACTGTAGGTATATTCAGCTTAAGGTAACATGAGCATACCAATTTTAGTCGACCCTGCATTTGCACGTGCACACAAAAATAAAAAATAAAAAATGTCGAGCTGGTATTATAAAGACCAATATAATGATTATTCAACTGGGTATCTGAATGGACAATATCCGTATTATTCCCGTAGTGTGGATAGTACTTGGGACCAATACCGACCTTCTGGGGGTTATAGTTCTTACCATGGTGATCCCAGTTACTATTTGCATGTCCACCAATATACGAACGGGTAAGTGAGCAATATTATAATGGCCAAAATGAAATTTCTCCATCTCTGGAAGATTTAATGAAACAGTTACAACAAAAAAATTCTTATGATTCTAGTCTTTCTTTAGAAAATTCACTCAAGAAGTTGACTGAAAATTTAAATAGGAATGACATACTAAGGGAACAATTTTATGAAGAGTCACTCAGGCATGACTTAGATACGAAGGAAAGAATTGCAGCTTTAAGTATTGCTCTAAATGAACTTAATTGTAAATTAGATAAGGTTCAACCACCTTCATATTGTGATGATGATGAGGACAGTACCGATGAAGATTATGAAAAATGTAGTCATGATGACGAGGAAATTGTTACACCAATTGAGCCTTACGATGATCATGGTGTTTCTAGTTCAAATTCTGATAATATTGTTGATTATTCACCTATTTAAAAGGAAGTGGATTTGACTAGAGATACCATAATTTTAGATGGTGTAGCATATCATTGTGATTATGAAGCCGATGATGGTTTAGAGGAAAGAGTTTATCCTGAGACTAAGGTTTTAGAGTCTAGCGATTCGGAAACAATAGTCTCTTCTGAGGATTATAGAAATGTAGAACCACCTAATTTCAACCTAGAAGAAATAAAAGACCATTTTCTTAAATCTGATAATTTAGAAATTAAGGAAATTATGACTAGTTCATCCAAGGACATTGACAACTCTAGGTTTTGGGGTGAATATCATTATCCATGTGGTTTACTTTCGACTCTTATAAATGTCCCTAATTTGGGATTTGATGTATGTGCCTCTACCATCTTAAAATACTATCTTCATGCACGTTTTCCTGAACCTAGTTATGTCCAAAAAGAAACTCAGTTGATAGAAACCCATCTTCTGGTTGATTTGGTTAATCCGGTCCATGATACCATAATTGACTTTGTTGTCCCACCAAGATTTTATTTATTAAATGTGGGAGTATCTCAATTTGAAATGTGTCATTATATAGTTTTTAGAACTAAACCTAATTTTAGAAAATTAGAATCGTCGACACATTTTCTTAAGAATGACCACCATTATGGTCAACTGTGTAAGTCCAACCTGATTAAATTTAAGGATCCACAATTATTCAGGTTATTATTATGCGCTTCTAAGTTTTTATTTAAGTTCTTCCAGACTTTACAACCTGATCCTCCGGATCCTGCCAATGAGGAAACCTGGCCCATGAAAATATTTTATTCAGACCCTTTTATAGACCCTGAACCTGAACCACAACCAGATATAGTTGTCATAAATAGAAAACTCGATATGGATGTATTTGGTTGGTTCACTTTCTTAGTTTGCTGCAGTTTTCTTCTATTTGTGATAACATTATTTGATTCAGATGACCCACAATTGTTCCGGCTACTACTTTATGATTTTATGTGGTGACTAATTCTTCTGATGTCTGGCTGAAGATTTTAAACTTAGCACTTCTTGGGAGGTAACCCATGCTCATGCAACACGGTAATATGTTTCCTTATTTCCTTCAAAGTGGTAACTGTTTATCCTTGTTCATGCTTTAAATTTTATCTTTAAAACATTGAGGACAATGTTAGATTAAGTTTGGGGTATTGGATAAACTTTTAGTTGCATAAATAAACTCCAGAGCCTAGAAATTTATGCTTATTAAGGATGACACTAACCAATCTAAGTGGATGGAAGCATCTTGGTTGTAGGAGTTGAGGAACCAATCTGAGTAGATGGAAACATCTAAAGAGTCTATTCATAAAAGCACAGAGCTCAGGTGTTATAAATAACATGGTAGTTTCGCCATATCTTGTTGAGTCCTTTTCACTTCTGTTTTTATTTTATTTTGTTTTTAAAAATATGTTTCTCTAAGTGATTAGGTGGGGCTCACGAATTAGTTGTTACCACTGCTAGGGTGAAATAGAGTGATTGAGATACCATTAAAAAAAAATTAAAAAAAAAATTAAAAAAAAAATTAAAAAAAAAACACTTGGATAGCAATATGTGTTTGTTTTCCCTGTCTCCGTCACCTAAACAAGCGTGGAACGCAGGATCCATGGGAACTATCATGTAATCTGCTGACAAGAAGCATGTGCTTGGATCCAAAAGATCAAATCATGCAGTTAAAAAAAATAAAATAAAAAATAATAAATTGGAGACCAGACCACCATACCAACCAGAATAAATTCAATAAAGTCGACCACTGGTACCCTTGTATATGCCAGTTGTGTTGACCTAGAGTTAGGATTATCGACCACTGGTTCCCTTGTATATGCCGTTTGTGTTGATATTAGTCATACTAGTATCTCAGTCCATTAGGATAGGTTCATTTTGGCAGTGGCCTTCAGACAGATATGGGAAACACCGTTCACCTTAGTCAACATCAAAACCATCTATGTTTTTCCTCTAAATCCATCTTCTTAATCTATCCATGTGATTTGTTGACTCCGGATATGATGTCCATAGTGAGACTATCTGAGTAGAGCTCTGTCACTTATATATGAATTTTAGTATGCTTGAGTGCAGACTCGTGTACATCAATTGGAATTTCGTATCAGGGTACTTCCTCCTGTAGTCAATGAAAGTATGCCAACCAAGGAGATTCTTTAGTGCCTTCCAAGGTTCTGCATAGATAGCTAGGGTCTGGAGTAAATCTTTTGTGGGTACACCTCTTGTAAACCCTCCCGAGACTATAACTCGGCCACTAAGGCCACCTAGGGGTTTAAAGGCTTGTTACACACGCTAAGTGCAATCGCGATGCCTGCGACAGTGAGTTAGGATTTTATTTTGATTTGCTCGAGGACTAGCAAATAATAAGTTTGGGGGTATTTGATAGGCACATTTATGTGTCTAATTTTTCTCAATTTTATATATTGTTGGTGCTCAAATTTGTACTTATTTTGCTATTTTGTGTATTTGTAGGTGTTTTTGGGAAATAAAGCTCAACGGACCAAAATGTGGAATTCCGCTCGTAAAATGGAGGAAATGAAGTGATTTATAATTTAATGGGCTAGGCCCAAATGGAAAAAGATGGAGAATTATTTCATTTGTCCAGTTATTTGGATATGGGAGTGTGGAAAGTGTGGAGCCCATTATGTCGACATCATTTACAAGATATTAAAAAGATATATGGATATTTACTTTTAATGAAGAAAATAGAAGTGTTAAGTAAGAAATCTACATGGAGTAATTGATGGGAATTAAATATATAAAGAGTATGGAAAGAATATTATTCTTTATGGTTGGAGTTAATAAGGAATAAATAATTCCCAAATAAGGAAAATTGTAAATGCATGAGAATTATATTATTTGACGCGTGACACATTCTTATTGGAGGATTTTCATTGTTTTGACATGTGGCGTACTCTCATTCGGTGATGATGTGGTAGTGGTGAATAGAAAAGGAAAGTGGATTCCTTTGAAAACTATAAATACGCTGTGCATACAAGAAAAAGGGGAGGTCCGGAGAGTAGAGTTTTTATTTCATTGTTTTAATTTCTGTTTTGTAATAAAGGAGTAATTTCTCCGCTAGGGTGGAGGAAGAAACTATTTCTAGCATGTAAGTTTTGATATTTAATTTTCTTTTAATTATTACTCTCCAATTAGTTTTAATTGTCTAGAAATTTTCTCTTCTTTATATGCTTCATAATAACTGTTTTGGGTAGTTTAGCTACTGATCTTTTATAGCGAAGGAAAATTAGGCCTTAGATTATCGACTTGAGTCGAATTGATATTTTATTAATGTTAAGTTTTCCAAGGCATGAGATTGGGTTCAAAATTTTCTTGTGTAGTTTTGAGAGTAAATTAGAGAAATTAATTGTTACAACCGTTAGAAGTAGTGGAATCTGAAACCCTAGTCTCTCTCTTTGGTCAACAAAATTAGTTTTTCCTTAAAAATACACTAACCAATCTAAGTGGATAGAAGCATCTTGGTTGTAGGAGTTGAGGAACCAATCTGAGTAGATGGAAACATCTAAAGAGTCTATTCATAAAAGCACAGAGCTCAGGTGTTATAAATAACATGGTAGTTTCGCCATATCTTGTTGAGTCCTTTTCACTTCTGTTTTTATTTTATTTTGTTTTTAAAAATATGTTTCTCTAAGTGATTAGGTGGGGCTCACGAATTAGTTGTTACCACTGCTAGGGTGAAATAGAGTGATTGAGATACCATTAAAAAAAATTAAAAAAAAAATTAAAAAAAAAACACTTGGATAGCAATATGTGTTTGTTTTCCCTGTCTCCGTCACCTAAACAAGCGTGGAACGCAGGATTCATGGGAACTATCATGTAATCTGCTGACAAGAAGCATGTGCTTGGATCCAAAAGATCAAATCATGCAGTTAAAAAAAATAAAATAAAAAATAATAAATTGGAGACCAGACCACCATACCAACCAGAATAAATTCAATAAAGTCGACCACTGGTACCCTTGTATATGCCAGTTGTGTTGACCTAGAGTTAGGATTATCGACCACTGGTTCCCTTGTATATGCCGTTTGTGTTGATATTAGTCATACTAGTATCTCAGTCCATTAGGATAGGTTCATTTTGGCAGTGGCCTTCAGACAGATATGGGAAACACCGTTCACCTTAGTCAACATCAAAACCATCTATGTTTTTCCTCTAAATCCATCTTCTTAATCTATCCATGTGATTTGTTGACTCCGGATATGATGTCCATAGTGAGACTATCTGAGTAGAGCTCTGTCACTTATATATGAATTTTAGTATGCTTGAGTGCAGACTCGTGTACATCAATTGGAATTTCGTATCAGGGTACTTCCTCCTGTAGTCAATGAAAGTATGCCAACCAAGGAGATTCTTTAGTGCCTTCCAAGGTTCTGCATAGATAGCTAGGGTCTGGAGTAAATCTTTTGTGGGTACACCTCTTGTAAACCCTCCCGAGACTATAACTCGGCCACTAAGGCCACCTAGGGGTTTAAAGGCTTGTTACACACGCTAAGTGCAATCGCGATGCCTGCGACAGTGAGTTAGGATTTTATTTTGATTTGCTCGAGGACTAGCAAATAATAAGTTTGGGGGTATTTGATAGGCACATTTATGTGTCTAATTTTTCTCAATTTTATATATTGTTGGTGCTCAAATTTGTACTTATTTTGCTATTTTGTGTATTTGTAGGTGTTTTTGGGAAATAAAGCTCAACGGACCAAAATGTGGAATTCCGCTCGTAAAATGGAGGAAATGAAGTGATTTATAATTTAATGGGCTAGACCCAAATGGAAAAAGATGGAGAATTATTTCATTTGTCCAGTTATTTGGATATGGGAGTGTGGAAAGTGTGGAGCCCATTATGTCGACATCATTTACAAGATATTAAAAAGATATATGGATATTTACTTTTAATGAAGAAAATAGAAGTGTTAAGTAAGAAATCTACATGGAGTAATTGATGGGAATTAAATATATAAAGAGTATGGAAAGAATATTATTCTTTATGGTTGGAGTTAATAAGGAATAAATAATTCCCAAATAAGGAAAATTGTAAATGCATGAGAATTATATTATTTGACGCGTGACACATTCTTATTGGAGGATTTTCATTGTTTTGACATGTGGCGTACTCTCATTCGGTGATGATGTGGTAGTGGTGAATAGAAAAGGAAAGTGGATTCCTTTGAAAACTATAAATACGCTGTGCATACAAGAAAAAGGGGAGGTCCGGAGAGTAGAGTTTTTATTTCATTGTTTTAATTTCTGTTTTGTAATAAAGGAGTAATTTCTCCGCTAGGGTGGAGGAAGAAACTATTTCTAGCATGTAAGTTTTGATATTTAATTTTCTTTTAATTATTACTCTCCAATTAGTTTTAATTGTCTAGAAATTTTCTCTTCTTTATATGCTTCATAATAACTGTTTTGGGTAGTTTAGCTACTGATCTTTTATAGCGAAGGAAAATTAGGCCTTAGATTATCGACTTGAGTCGAATTGATATTTTATTAATGTTAAGTTTTCCAAGGCATGAGATTGGGTTCAAAATTTTCTTGTGTAGTTTTGAGAGTAAATTAGAGAAATTAATTGTTACAACCGTTAGAAGTAGTGGAATCTGAAACCCTAGTCTCTCTCTTTGGTCAACAAAATTAGTTTTTCCTTAAAAATATTTTCTTTATTAATCTTAAAACCAATCTTCATAAAAGTCCGAACAACGAACTTCTACTTACCACCTGTAAAACTACATCAGTATTTGGCGCCGCCGACGCAGACTGTATATAGATTAGGTTTTAGATTATTTTTTTTTAGTTTTTACTAGTATTTATTATTATTATTATTTTTCTATTTTACGTGTTTGGGTATTTTTCTGGTATTTTCGGTGTGCAGATTTTTCTTGAAATTAAAAGTGGAAAGTGGAATAAGCAGCCAAACAGGTAAGTATCCAAGATTTTATTTTTGTTCCCTTTTGTAAATATTTATTTTTTAAAATATTCTGATTTTTTTTTTGTTGATATTTTGTTTATTTGTAAATATTATTTTTGGATTCTTTTTATTTTTGTAATTTTTTATTCTTTTTATATGTAAAAAAACACGTTGCACACACCAATTGCATCGTCAAACAACTGATTTTAGGAAAACCAGTGGAAAAGTACGTTGAACCCGTGCCTTGGGCCTTATGAGAGTTACTAGCCGAAATTCCACAAACCTTAGCCTAGTATTGTTGACCAGTCTTTGACTGTAGGTATATTCAGCTTAAGGTAACATGAGCATACCAATTTTAGTCGACCCTGCATTTGCACGTGCACACAAAAATAAAAAATAAAAAATGTCGAGCTGGTATTATAAAGACCAATATAATGATTATTCAACTGGGTATCTGAATGGACAATATCCGTATTATTCCCGTAGTGTGGATAGTACTTGGGACCAATACCGACCTTCTGGGGGTTATAGTTCTTACCATGGTGATCCCAGTTACTATTTGCATGTCCACCAATATACGAACGGGTAAGTGAGCAATATTATAATGGCCAAAATGAAATTTCTCCATCTCTGGAAGATTTAATGAAACAGTTACAACAAAAAAATTCTTATGATTCTAGTCTTTCTTTAGAAAATTCACTCAAGAAGTTGACTGAAAATTTAAATAGGAATGACATACTAAGGGAACAATTTTATGAAGAGTCACTCAGGCATGACTTAGATACGAAGGAAAGAATTGCAGCTTTAAGTATTGCTCTAAATGAACTTAATTGTAAATTAGATAAGGTTCAACCACCTTCATATTGTGATGATGATGAGGACAGTACCGATGAAGATTATGAAAAATGTAGTCATGATGACGAGGAAATTGTTACACCAATTGAGCCTTACGATGATCATGGTGTTTCTAGTTCAAATTCTGATAATATTGTTGATTATTCACCTATTTAAAAGGAAGTGGATTTGACTAGAGATACCATAATTTTAGATGGTGTAGCATATCATTGTGATTATGAAGCCGATGATGGTTTAGAGGAAAGAGTTTATCCTGAGACTAAGGTTTTAGAGTCTAGCGATTCGGAAACAATAGTCTCTTCTGAGGATTATAGAAATGTAGAACCACCTAATTTCAACCTAGAAGAAATAAAAGACCATTTTCTTAAATCTGATAATTTAGAAATTAAGGAAATTATGACTAGTTCATCCAAGGACATTGACAACTCTAGGTTTTGGGGTGAATATCATTATCCATGTGGTTTACTTTCGACTCTTATAAATGTCCCTAATTTGGGATTTGATGTATGTGCCTCTACCATCTTAAAATACTATCTTCATGCACGTTTTCCTGAACCTAGGTATGTCCAAAAAGAAACTCATTTGATAGAAACCCATCTTCTGGTTGATTTGGTTAATCCGGTCCATGATACCATAATTGACTTTGTTGTCCCACCAAGATTTTATTTATTAAATGTGGGAGTATCTCAATTTGAAATGTGTCATTATATAGTTTTTAGAACTAAACCTAATTTTAGAAAATTAGAATCGTCGACACATTTTCTTAAGAATGACCACCATTATGGTCAACTGTGTAAGTCCAACCTGATTAAATTTAAGGATCCACAATTATTCAGGTTATTATTATGCGCTTCTAAGTTTTTATTTAAGTTCTTCCAGACTTTACAACCTGATCCTCCGGATCCTGCCAATGAGGAAACCTGGCCCATGAAAATATTTTATTCAGACCCTTTTATAGACCCTGAACCTGAACCACAACCAGATATAGTTGTCATAAATAGAAAACTCGATATGGATGTATTTGGTTGGTTCACTTTCTTAGTTTGCTGCAGTTTTCTTCTATTTGTGATAACATTATTTGATTCAGATGACCCACAATTGTTCCGGCTACTACTTTATGATTTTATGTGGTGACTAATTCTTCTGATGTCTGGCTGAATATTTTAAACTTAGCACTTCTTGGGAGGTAACCCATGCTCATGCAACACGGTAATATGTTTCCTTATTTCCTTCAAAGTGGTAACTGTTTATCCTTGTTCATGCTTTAAATTTTATCTTTAAAACATTGAGGACAATGTTAGATTAAGTTTGGGGTATTGGATAAACTTTTAGTTGCATAAATAAACTCCAGAGCCTAGAAATTTATGCTTATTAAGGATGACACTAACCAATCTAAGTGGATGGAAGCATCTTGGTTGTAGGAGTTGAGGAACCAATCTGAGTAGATGGAAACATCTAAAGAGTCTATTCATAAAAGCACAGAGCTCAGGTGTTATAAATAACATGGTAGTTTCGCCATATCTTGTTGAGTCCTTTTCACTTCTGTTTTTATTTTATTTTGTTTTTAAAAATATGTTTCTCTAAGTGATTAGGTGGGGCTCACGAATTAGTTGTTACCACTGCTAGGGTGAAATAGAGTGATTGAGATACCATTAAAAAAAAATTAAAAAAAATTAAAAAAAAAATTAAAAAAAAAAACACTTGGATAGCAATATGTGTTTGTTTTCCCTGTCTCCGTCACCTAAACAAGCGTGGAACGCAGGATCATGGGAACTATCATGTAATCTGCTGACAAGAAGCATGTACTTGGATCCAAAAGATCAAATCATGCAGTTAAAAAAAATAAAATAAAAAATAATAAATTGGAGACCAGACCACCATACCAACCAGAATAAATTCAATAAAGTCGACCACTGGTACCCTTGTATATGCCAGTTGTGTTGACCTAGAGTTAGGATTATCGACCACTGGTTCCCTTGTATATGCCGTTTGTGTTGATATTAGTCATACTAGTATCTCAGTCCATTAGGATAGGTTCATTTTGGCAGTGGCCTTCAGACAGATATGGGAAACACCGTTCACCTTAGTCAACATCAAAACCATCTATGTTTTTCCTCTAAATCCATCTTCTTAATCTATCCATGTGATTTGTTGACTCCGGATATGATGTCCATAGTGAGACTATCTGAGTAGAGCTCTGTCACTTATATATGAATTTTAGTATGCTTGAGTGCAGACTCGTGTACATCAATTGGAATTTCGTATCAGGGTACTTCCTCCGTAGTCAATGAAAGTATGCCAACCAAGGAGATTCTTTAGTGCCTTCCAAGGTTCTGCATAGATAGCTAGGGTCTGGAGTAAATCTTTTGTGGGTACACCTCTTGTAAACCCTCCCGAGACTATAACTCGGCCACTAAGGCCACCTAGGGGTTTAAAGGCTTGTTACACACGCTAAGTGCAATCGCGATGCCTGCGACAGTGAGTTAGGATTTTATTTTGATTTGCTCGAGGACTAGCAAATAATAAGTTTGGGGGTATTTGATAGGCACATTTATGTGTCTAATTTTCTCAATTTTATTATTGTTGGTGCTCAAATTTGTACTTATTTTGCTATTTTGTGTATTTGTAGGTGTTTTTGGGAAATAAAGCTCAACGGACCAAAATGTGGAATTCCGCTCGTAAAATGGAGGAAATGAAGTGATTTATAATTTAATGGGCTAGGCCCAAATGGAAAAAGATGGAGAATTATTTCATTTGTCCAGTTATTTGGATATGGGAGTGTGGAAAGTGTGGAGCCCATTATGTCGACATCATTTACAAGATATTAAAAAGATATATGGATATTTACTTTTAATGAAGAAAATAGAAGTGTTAAGTAAGAAATCTACATGGAGTAATTGATGGGAATTAAATATATAAAGAGTATGGAAAGAATATTATTCTTTATGGTTGGAGTTAATAAGGAATAAATAATTCCCAAATAAGGAAAATTGTAAATGCATGAGAATTATATTATTTGACGCGTGACACATTCTTATTGGAGGATTTTCATTGTTTGACATGTGGCGTACTCTCATTCGGTGATGATGTGGTAGTGGTGAATAGAAAAGGAAAGTGGATTCCTTTGAAAACTATAAATACGCTGTGCATACAAGAAAAAGGGGAGGTCCGGAGAGTAGAGTTTTTATTTCATGTTTTAATTTCTGTTTTGTAATAAAGGAGTAATTTCTCCGCTAGGGTGGAGGAAGAAACTATTTCTAGCATGTAAGTTTTGTATTTAATTTCTTTTAATTATTACTCTCCAATTAGTTTTAATTGTCTAGAAATTTCTCTTCTTTATATGCTTCATAATAACTGTTTTGGGTAGTTTAGCTACTGATCTTTTATAGCGAAGGAAAATTAGGCCTTAGATTATCGACTTGAGTCGAATGATATTTATTAATGTTAAGTTTTCCAAGGCATGAGATTGGGTTCAAAATTTTTGTGTAGTTTTGAGAGTAAATTAGAGAAATAATTGTACAACCGTTAGAAGTAGTGGAATCGGAAACCCGTCTCTCTCTTTGGTCAACAAAATTAGTTTTTCCTTAAAATATTTTCTTAATCTTTAAACCAACTTCATAAAAGTCCGAACAACGAACTTCTACTTACCACCTGTAAAAACTACACAGTATTTGGCGCCGCCGACGCAGACTGTAGAGATTAGGTAGATAGTTAGTTTTACTAGTATATTATTATTATTTTTCTACGTGTTTGGGTATTTTTCTGGTTTTTCGGTGTGCAGATTTTTCTTGAAATTAAAAGTGGAAAGTGGAATAAGCAGCCAAACAGGTAAGTATCCAAGATTTTATTTTTGTTCCCTTTTGTAAATATTTATTTTTAAAATATTCTGATTTTTTTTTGTTGATATTTTGTTTATTTGTAAATATTATTTTGGATTCTTTTTATTTTTGTAATTTTTTATTCTTTTTATATGTAAAAAAAACACGTTGCACACACCAATTGCATCGTCAAACAACTGATTTTAGGAAAACCAGTGGAAAAGTACGTTGAACCCGTGCCTTGGGCCTTATGAGAGTTACTAGCCGAAATTCCACAAACCTTAGCCTAGTATTGTTGACCAGTCTTTGACTGTAGGTATATTCAGCTTAAGGTAACATGAGCATACCAATTTTAGTCGACCTGCATTTGCACGTGCACACAAAAATAAAAATAAAAAATGTCGAGCTGGTATTATAAAGACCAATATAATGATTATTCAACTGGGTATCTGAATGGACAATATCCGTATTATTCCCGTAGTGTGGATAGTACTTGGGACCAATACCGACCTTCTGGGGGTTATAGTTCTTACCATGGTGATCCCAGTTACTATTGCATGTCCACCAATATACGAACGGGTAAGTGAGCAATATTATAATGGCCAAAATGAAATTTCTCCATCTCTGGAAGATTTAATGAAACAGTTACAACAAAAAATTCTTATGATTCTAGTCTTTCTTTAGAAAATTCACTCAAGAAGTTGACTGAAAATTTAAATAGGAATGACATACTAAGGGAACAATTTTATGAAGAGTCACTCAGGCATGACTTAGATACGAAGGAAAGAATTGCAGCTTTAAGTATTGCTCTAAATGAACTTAATTGTAAATTAGATAAGGTTCAACCACCTTCATATTGTGATGATGATGAGGACAGTACCGATGAAGATTATGAAAAATGTAGTCATGATGACGAGGAAATTGTTACACCAATTGAGCCTTACGATGATCATGGTGTTTCTAGTTCAAATTCTGATAATATTGTTGATTATTCACCTATTTAAAAGGAAGTGGATTTGACTAGAGATACCATAATTTTAGAGTGGTGTAGCATATCATTGTGATTATGAAGCCGATGATGGTTTAGAGGAAAGAGTTTATCCTGAGACTAAGGTTTTAGAGTCTAGCGATTCGGAAACAATAGTCTCTTCTGAGGATTATAGAAATGTAGAACCACCTAATTTCAACCTAGAAGAAAAAAAGACCATTTTCTTAAATCTGATAATTTAGAAATTAAGGAAATTATGACTAGTTCATCCAAGGACATTGACAACTCTAGGTTTGGGGTGAATATCATTATCCATGTGGTTTACTTTCGACTCTTATAAATGTCCCTAATTTGGGATTTGATGTATGTGCCTCTACCATCTTAAAATACTATCTTCATGCACGTTTTCCTGAACCTAGTTATGTCCAAAAAGAAACTCAGTTGATAGAAACCCATCTTCTGGTTGATTTGGTTAATCCGGTCCATGATACCATAATTGACTTTGTTGTCCCACCAAGATTTTATTATTAAATGTGGGAGTATCTCAATTTGAAATGTGTCATTATATAGTTTTTAGAACTAAACCTAATTTTAGAAAATTAGAATCGTCGACACATTTTCTTAAGAATGACCACCATTATGGTCAACTGTGTAAGTCCAACCTGATTAAATTTAAGGATCCACAATTATTCAGGTTATTATTATGCGCTTCTAAGTTTTTATTTAAGTTCTTCCAGACTTTACAACCTGATCCTCCGGATCCTGCCAATGAGGAAACCTGGCCCATGAAAATATTTTATTCAGACCCTTTTATAGACCCTGAACCTGAACCACAACCAGATATAGTTGTCATAAATAGAAAACTCGATATGGATGTATTTGGTTGGTTCACTTTCTTAGTTTGCTGCAGTTTTCTTCTATTTGTGATAACATTATTTGATTCAGATGACCCACAATTGTTCCGGCTACTACTTTATGATTTTATGTGGTGACTAATTCTTCTGATGTCTGGCTGAAGATTTTAAACTTAGCACTTCTTGGGAGGTAACCCATGCTCATGCAACACGGTAATATGTTTCCTTATTTCCTTCAAAGTGGTAACTGTTTATCCTTGTTCATGCTTTAAATTTTATCTTTAAACATTGAGGACAATGTTAGATTAAGTTTGGGGTATTGGATAAACTTTTAGTTGCATAAATAAACTCCAGAGCCTAGAAATTTATGCTTATTAAGGATGACACTAACCAATCTAAGTGGATGGAAGCATCTTGGTTGTAGGAGTTGAGGAACCAATCTGAGTAGATGGAAACATCTAAAGAGTCTATTCATAAAGCACAGAGCTCAGGTGTTATAAATAACATGGTAGTTTCGCCATATCTTGTTGAGTCCTTTTCACTTCTGTTTTATTTATTTGTTTTTAAAAATATGTTTCTCTAAGTGATTAGGTGGGGCTCACGAATTAGTTGTTACCACTGCTAGGGTGAAATAGAGTGATTGAGATACCATTAAAAAATAAAAAAAATTAAAAAAAAAATTAAAAAAAAAACACTTGGATAGCAATATGTGTTTGTTTTTCCCTGTCTCCGTCACCTAAACAAGCGTGGAACGCAGGATCCATGGGAACTATCATGTAATCTGCTGACAAGAAGCATGTGCTTGGATCCAAAAGATCAAATCATGCAGTTAAAAAAAATAAAATAAAAAATAATAATTGGAGACCAGACCACCATACCAACCAGAATAAATTCAATAAAGTCGACCACTGGTACCCTTGTATATGCCAGTTGTGTTGACCTAGAGTTAGGATTATCGACCACTGGTTCCCTTGTATATGCCGTTGTGTTGATATTAGTCATACTAGTATCTCAGTCCATTAGGATAGGTTCATTTTGGCAGTGGCCTTCAGACAGATATGGGAAACACCGTTCACCTTAGTCAACATCAAAACCATCTATTTTTCCTCTAAATCCATCTTCTTAATCTATCCATGTGATTTGTTGACTCCGGATATGATGTCCATAGTGAGACTATCTGAGTAGAGCTCTGTCACTTATATATGAATTTTAGTATGCTTGAGTGCAGACTCGTGTACATCAATTGGAATTTCGTATCAGGGTACTTCCTCCTGTAGTCAATGAAAGTATGCCAACCAAGGAGATTCTTTAGTGCCTTCCAAGGTTCTGCATAGATAGCTAGGGTCTGGAGTAAAATCTTTGTGGGTACACCTCTTTGTAAACCCTCCCGAGACTATAACTCGGCCACTAAGGCCACCTAGGGGTTTAAAGGCTTGTTACACACGCTAAGTGCAATCGCGATGCCTGCGACAGTGAGTTAGGATTTTATTTTGATTTGCTCGAGGACTAGCAAATAATAAGTTTGGGGGTATTTGATAGGCACATTTATGTGTCTAATTTTTCTCAATTTTATATATTGTTGGTGCTCAAATTTGTACTTATTTTGCTATTTTGTGTATTTGTAGGTGTTTTTGGGAAATAAAGCTCAACGGACCAAAATGTGGAATTCCGCTCGTAAAATGGAGGAAATGAAGTGATTTATAATTTAATGGGCTAGACCCAAATGGAAAAAGATGGAGAATTATTTCATTTGTCCAGTTATTTGGATATGGGAGTGTGGAAAGTGTGGAGCCCATTATGTCGACATCATTTACAAGATATTAAAAGATATATGGATATTTACTTTTAATGAAGAAAATAGAAGTGTTAAGTAAGAAATCTACATGGAGTAATTGATGGGAATTAAATATGAGTATGGAAAGAATATTATTCTTTATGGTTGGAGTTTAAGGAATAAATTCCCAAATAAGGAAAATTGTAAATGCATGAGATTATATTATTTGACGCGTGACACATTCTTATTGGAGGATTTTCATTGTTTTGACATGGCGTACTCTCATTCGGTGATGATTGGTAGTGGTGAATAGAAAAGGAAAGTGGATTCCTTTGAAAACTATAAATACGCGTTGTGCATACAAGAAAAAGGGGAGGTCCGCAGAGAGTAGAGTTTTTATTTCATTGTTTTAATTTCTGTTTTGTAATAAAGGAGTAATTTCTCCGCTAGGGTGGAGGAAGAAACTATTTTCTAGCATGTAAGTTTTGATATTTAATTTTCTTTTAATTATTATCTCCAATTAGTTTTAATTGTCTAGAAATTTTCTCTTCTTTATATGCTTCATAATAACTGTTTTGGGTAGTTAGCTACTGATCTTTTATAGCGAAGGAAATTAGGCCTTAGATTATCGACTTGAGTCGAATTATTTTATTAATGTTAAGTTTTCCAAGGCATGAGATTGGGTTCAAAATTTTCTTGTGTAGTTTTGAGAGTAAATTAGAGAAATTAATTGTTACAACCGTTAGAAGTAGTGGAATCTGAAACCCTAGTCTCTCTCTTTGGTCAACAAAATTAGTTTTTCCTTAAAAATATTTTCTTTATTAATCTTAAAACCAATCTTCATAAAAGTCCGAACAACGAACTTCTACTTACCACCTGTAAAACTACATCAGTATTTGGCGCCGCCGACGCGACTGTATATAGATTAGGTTTTAGATTATTTTTTTTTAGTTTTACTAGTATTTATTCTTATTATTTTTCTCTTTTACGTGTTTGGGTATTTTTCTGGTATTTTCGGTGTGCAGATTTTTCTTGAAATTAAAAGTGGAAAGTGGAATAAGCAGCCAAACTGGTAATATCCAAGATTTTATTTTTGTTCCCTTTTGTAAATATTTATTTTTTAAAATATTCTGATTTTTTTTTGTTGATATTTTGTTTATTTGTAAATATTTTTGGATTCTTTTTATTTTTGTAATTTTTTATTCTTTTTATATGTAAAAAAACACGTTGCACACACCAATTGCATCGTCAAACAACTGATTTTAGGAAACCAGTGGAAAAGTACGTTGAACCCGTGCCTTGGGCCTTATGAGAGTTACTAGCCGAAATTCCACAAACCTTAGCTAGTATTGGTTGACCAGTCTTTGACTGTAGGTATATTCAGCTTAAGGTAACTGAGCATACCAATTTTAGTCGACCCTGCATTTGCACGTGCACACAAAAATAAAAAATAAAAATGTCGAGCTGGTATTATAAAGACCAATATAATGATTATTCAACTGGGTATCTGAATGGACAATATCCGTATTATTCCCGTAGTGTGGATAGTACTTGGGACCAATACCGACCTTCTGGGGGTTATAGTTCTTACCATGGTGATCCCAGTTACTATTTGCATGTCCACCAATATACGAACGGGTAAGTGAGCAATATTATAATGGCCAAAATGAAATTTCTCCATCTCTGGAAGATTTAATGAAACAGTTACAACAAAAAAATTCTTATGATTCTAGTCTTTCTTTAGAAAATTCACTCAAGAAGTTGACTGAAAATTTAAATAGGAATGACATACTAAGGGAACAATTTTATGAAGAGTCACTCAGGCATGACTTAGATACGAAGGAAAGAATTGCAGCTTTAAGTATTGCTCTAAATGAACTTAATTGTAAATTAGATAAGGTTCAACCACCTTCATATTGTGATGATGATGAGGACAGTACCGATGAAGATTATGAAAAATGTAGTCATGATGACGAGGAAATTGT
Organism: Papaver somniferum; assembly: GCF_003573695.1. NCBI lineage: Eukaryota > Viridiplantae > Streptophyta > Magnoliopsida > Ranunculales > Papaveraceae > Papaver > Papaver somniferum. The sequence continues at coordinate 169,404,252 of NC_039358.1, read as the reverse complement.
TACACCAATTGAGCCTTACGATGATCATGGTGTTTCTAGTTCAAATTCTGATAATATTGTTGATTATTCACCTATTTAAAAGGAAGTGGATTTGACTAGAGATACCATAATTTTAGATGGTGTAGCATATCATTGTGATTATGAAGCCGATGATGGTTTAGAGGAAAGAGTTTATCCTGAGACTAAGGTTTTAGAGTCTAGCGATTCGGAAACAATAGTCTCTTCTGAGGATTATAGAAATGTAGAACCACCTAATTTCAACCTAGAAGAAATAAAAGACCATTTTCTTAAATCTGATAATTTAGAAATTAAGGAAATTATGACTAGTTCATCCAAGGACATTGACAACTCTAGGTTTTGGGGTGAATATCATTATCCATGTGGTTTACTTTCGACTCTTATAAATGTCCCTAATTTGGGATTTGATGTATGTGCCTCTACCATCTTAAAATACTATCTTCATGCACGTTTTCCTGAACCTAGTTATGTCCAAAAAGAAACTCAGTTGATAGAAACCCATCTTCTGGTTGATTTGGTTAATCCGGTCCATGATACCATAATTGACTTTGTTGTCCCACCAAGATTTTATTTATTAAATGTGGGAGTATCTCAATTTGAAATGTGTCATTATATAGTTTTTAGAACTAAACCTAATTTTAGAAAATTAGAATCGTCGACACATTTTCTTAAGAATGACCACCATTATGGTCAACTGTGTAAGTCCAACCTGATTAAATTTAAGGATCCACAATTATTCAGGTTATTATTATGCGCTTCTAAGTTTTTATTTAAGTTCTTCCAGACTTTACAACCTGATCCTCCGGATCCTGCCAATGAGGAAACCTGGCCCATGAAAATATTTTATTCAGACCCTTTATAGACCCTGAACCTGAACCACAACCAGATATAGTTGTCATAAATAGAAAACTCGATATGGATGTATTTGGTTGGTTCACTTTCTTAGTTTGCTGCAGTTTTCTTCTATTTGTGATAACATTATTGATTCAGATGACCCACAATTGTTCCGGCTACTACTTTATGATTTTATGTGGTGACTAATTCTTCTGATGTCTGGCTGAAGATTTTAAACTTAGCACTTCTTGGGAGGTAACCCATGCTCATGCAACACGGTAATATGTTTCCTTATTTCCTTCAAAGTGGTAACTGTTTATCCTTGTTCATGCTTTAAATTTTATCTTTAAAACATTGAGGACAATGTTAGATTAAGTTTGGGGTATTGGATAAACTTTTAGTTGCATAATAAACTCCAGAGCCTAGAAATTTATGCTTATTAAGGATGACACTAACCAATCTAAGTGGATGGAAGCATCTTGGTTGTAGGAGTTGAGGAACCAATCTGAGTAGATGGAAACATCTAAAGAGTCTATTCATAAAAGCACAGAGCTCAGGTGTTATAAATAACATGGTAGTTTCGCCATATCTTGTTGAGTCCTTTTCACTTCTGTTTTTTTTTATTTTGTTTTTAAAATATGTTTCTCTAAGTGATTAGGTGGGGCTCACGAATTAGTTGTTACCACTGCTAGGGTGAAATAAGTGATTGAGATACCATTAAAAAAAATTAAAAAAAAAAAAAAAAAAAAAAAAAAAACTTGGATAGCAATATGTGTTTGTTTTCCCTGTCTCCGTCACCTAAACAAGCGTGGAACGCAGGATCCATGGGAACTATCATGTAATCTGCTGACAAGAAGCATGTGCTTGGATCCAAAAGATCAAATCATGCAGTTAAAAAAAATAAAATAAAAAATAAAAAATTGGAGACCAGACCACCATACCAACCAGAATAAATTCAATAAAGTCGACCACTGGTACCCTTGTATATGCCAGTTGTGTTGACCTAGAGTTAGGATTATCGACCACTGGTTCCCTTGTATATGCCGTTTGTGTTGATATTAGTCATACTAGTATCTCAGTCCATTAGGATAGGTTCATTTTGGCAGTGGCCTTCAGACAGATATGGGAAACACCGTTCACCTTAGTCAACATCAAAACCATCTATGTTTTTCCTCTAAATCCATCTTCTTAATCTATCCATGTGATTTGTTGACTCCGGATATGATGTCCATAGTGAGACTATCTGAGTAGAGCTCTGTCACTTATATATGAATTTTAGTATGCTTGAGTGCAGACTCGTGTACATCAATTGGAATTTCGTATCAGGGTACTTCCTCCTGTAGTCAATGAAAGTATGCCAACCAAGGAGATTCTTTAGTGCCTTCCAAGGTTCTGCATAGATAGCTAGGGTCTGGAGTAAATCTTTTGTGGGTACACCTCTTGTAAACCCTCCCGAGACTATAACTCGGCCACTAAGGCCACCTAGGGGTTTAAAGGCTTGTTACACACGCTAAGTGAAATCGCGATGCCTGCGACAGTGAGTTAGGATTTTATTTTGATTTGCTCGAGGACTAGCAAATAATAAGTTTGGGGGTATTTGATAGGCACATTTATGTGTCTAATTTTTCTCAATTTTATATATTGTTGGTGCTCAAATTTGTACTTATTTTGCTATTTTGTGTATTTGTAGGTGTTTTTGGGAAATAAAGCTCAACGGACCAAAATGTGGAATTCCGCTCGTAAAATGGAGGAAATGAAGTGATTTATAATTTAATGGGCTAGACCCAAATGGAAAAAGATGGAGAATTATTTCATTTGTCCAGTTATTTGGATATGGGAGTGTGGAAAGTGTGGAGCCCATTATGTCGACATCATTTACAAGATATTAAAAAGATATATGGATATTTACTTTTAATGAAGAAAATAGAAGTGTTAAGTAAGAAATCTACATGGAGTAATTGATGGGAATTAAATATATAAAGAGTATGGAAAGAATATTATTCTTTATGGTTGGAGTTAATAAGGAATAAATAATTCCCAAATAAGGAAAATTGTAAATGCATGAGAATTATATTATTTGACGCGTGACACATTCTTATTGGAGGATTTTCATTGTTTTGACATGTGGCGTACTCTCATTCGGTGATGATGTGGTAGTGGTGAATAGAAAAGGAAATTGGATTCCTTTGAAAACTATAAATACGTTGTGCATACAAGAAAAAGGGGAGGTCCGCAGAGTAGAGTTTTTATTTCATTGTTTTAATTTCTGTTTTGTAATAAAGGAGTAATTTCTCCGCTAGGGTGGAGGAAGAAACTATTTCTAGCATGTAAGTTTTGATATTTAATTTTCTTTTAATTATTATTCTCCAATTAGTTTTAATTGTCTAGAAATTTTCGCTTCTTTATATGCTTCACAATAACTGTTTTAGGTAGTTTAACTACCGATCTTTTATAAGCGAAGGAAAATTAGGTCTTGGATTATCGAATTGAGTCAAATTGATATTTTATTAATGTTAAGTTTTCCAAGGCATGAGATTGGGTTCAAAATTGTCTTGTGCAGTTTTGGGAGTAAATTAGAGAAATTAATTGTTACAACCGTTAGAAGTAGTGGAATCCGAAACCCTAGTCTCTCTCTCTTTGGTCAACAAAATTAGTTTTTCCTTAAAAATATTTTCTTTATTAATCTTAAAACCAATCTTCATAAAAGTCCGAGCAACGAACTTCTACTTACCACCTGTAAAACTACATCACGCACAGATTATTTCAGTAAGGCTGTAGAATTCGATTAGATTCTTCTAAAAAGGTATGTCTATAAACTTGAGAAATATTTGTGTTTTTCTTAGAGTACTTATAATGATCCATGTACCTTGATTATAGTTCATTTCTACCTAACTTGATCTATGATTAAGGTTCTTAAATGTTTAGGTTTGAAAATAGTAGTTCGGGATGTTTGGACTTCATGGTACACATACCAGGTATGTATACCATCATTTAAAATCAAAATCCATGGGTTTAGGTACGCATACCTATTTGCATACCTCTTCAAGACACAAAAATTCGTTTGCAAACCCGTATGCATACTGGCCTGTAGATGTCGTTTTTCGGCAAAAAATGTTTGGCCGTAACTTCTTCGTCCGAATTCGGAATAACCTCATTCTTTTTGCATTCTCTTTCTGTTTGAATTCTCTTAAAAATGGTGATGAGAAATATTAAATTTGGATGAGTTGAGGTTAGTCTTTGTCCCGTATCTTGTTTTTGAGTGTTTTGCTCCGTTTCGTCGCACTTGTTTTACTTCTGTTGGACTTGGGAACTTGGATTCTTGGAGTAATTATCTTCTAAGCTCATTTGTAGATTTTACAAGAATGATTTGGTGAATCACAAAGAAAGAAGTTCAATAATGGGAAGTAGTACGTATTGCTATGAGATTCTTGAATGTTCACAATCATCTCATGTGAACTACGATGCATGGTATTTAATGACTTTGTATGTTTTTCTTTGTTAAGAAAATATTTTTATACGCCTTTGGTAACCACTCTTGGTGTAAATCCTTGCGAAAAAGATTGATTCTACCTTCTAAGGATAAAGATTGATTTTGCAATATTAATTTTTATGGTTTTATATATTGCAACTTGTTATGGGATATGTGTGTTTGCGTCCGTGAACTTTGATTGTCCCATACATTGTCAAAAGTTAAGTCTTTCATATGTCGATATGAATGTATTGATAAAATATCGATGAACTTTTGACAAACAAAAATTGAACCTATTGTTTCATTATGCAAATAATTGATGGAAGATAGGATGAATTTTTGTCTACAAAGATTATGTCTATTATATGTCGTTATGCAAATAGTGATAAAAATAGAATGAATCTTTGTCGTGGCACCTTAAGTTCTCTTATGTGAGCATTTCCAACTAGATTAATCATGAATTCTTTTGTGGTTAATTTGGTTGAGTATTCCGATTAAATCAATCATGGGTTTTCTTGTGGTTAGTTCAGTTGAGATCTTGAGGATACAAAATTATTTCCTTTGTGATTTTTGGTGTTCAAAGAAATCCTTCTTTTCTCGTAAAAAGTAAGGTCGCTCTTGTTGTTCTTTCAGGAATGACACTTTATGGGGGAGAGTTCTTTTTGAACTTGCGCTTAATTGCCAAATCTTTGAGGGGAGTGCGGCTGTGGAATATTATAGGGGTTATCTTGTATCTTTATAAACTCCTTGATAATTGCATTTAGCTTCGGCTATATGATGGCATCTAAAAAGTTGATATGTGCTTTCTTTTGTTCATGAAATGTCTCTATGTAAATTTCATTAGGATCCCACTAGTTTTCGTACCTTTGCCAATTTATTGACAAAAAGGGGGAGAATTAATGTGTAGTTCACACTACAAATACATATGGTTTTCGGATCATTATGTGAGGGGGAGTGGTTTCCATGTGAGATGGAGTATTGACTAAGGGGGAGTGATACATATCACCATAATATTGTTGTCGAAGTTGTGATACAATTGAACTTTAATGTTGTGTAATAATATTATGACACTGTGTAACAATGATTGAGAACTCTTGTTTTCTCATTGTTATAGCTACGGATTTTCAACAATGATGATGCTAAACTTACAACCTTTGGAATCATTGGAGTACTTGGAAGTGACGAAGATTTCGAGTAATGTTGAAGAACCAAGGAGATCATGCATGCGGAAGAGAAGCTACAAAAGTTTATTTATTTATTTTGTATTCCATATGTATTGATAGTTTTGTCACTGAAATTGACAAAGGGGGAGATCGTTAGAGTACTGCTCGGTCGAACTCGCAAGAGTTGCTATCTCAAGCTTGTTGTCAAGTTTAGTTGCCAAAACTATAAGTCTTGATTTCTAGTCTACTCGTATCTAAGTCTCGGACTAAGATAGAAAGTGTAATTGAGCTTTAGACTCCACGGCGATCATCATACAAAGACGAAGAACTACTCAAGGAACTGGTGGGACTTCATCGACTAAAAGGTATGTGGAGACTTGAACTTATCTATCACTCAAAAGTCTATCTACTATATCTCCTATCTTGAGACAAAAGTCGTATTGCTATATAGACTATGATTATACACATTTACTATTTCGAGCTGAGTTTATCTCGCTTATCTATTTCTCGAAATATGTGTTGGTAAGCTTTCGCTTTGGCCAAGTTCATCTTTACTAGTGAAGAAAGTCATATTGGTTTCAATTACTTGAACATCGCTTTGACGAAAAATAGCTTGTGAACAACAACTATATAACCTCCTCTAAGAATGTTTCACTGATTGAAATGAGAGTTTATAATATAACCTTGAAAGGATATAAACATTGTGTGATAACTCATACGTGTGTAAGTCCTTATTCCTTGAACCAAAGTATGCGTACTTTGTTTCTCAGGAAAACCGGAACTGAAATCTGCGTACCAGTACGCGCACTGTCGGAAGTTCACATCCCGTGAATTTCTGCTGGAGTTTGTGAACTAAAATCAAACTTATTCCGGGTACTTAAGTCCGTACCAGTATGCGTACTTAAGTGGGTTACTTTCTAAAAACGATTATTCGTGAACTTAAACTTATATAAACTAAGGAATGCATACTTGCAAACCGTGGCTATAAAGTTCATGAATTAATTCGAGTGAATCAAATTGTTTTTTCTTCGATTGTGTCTTATATACTTCTATGAGATCTAAGCAATTGAACAACTATCTAACTAATTCTGTTGAGTCATTTGAACTAGTTATGGTTAAGATGGATGGTTGATATGAAAGTGCACATATGGCAAACCATTTGGTTAACTACTGTTGAACCTACTAAGTGTACATGTTTGGGTATGGTTATACAAACCTAAATAAACATGCATTTCATTGTGTGTAACAAGTGATGTTCGATCTAACGATTGAAAGATATTAGCTTGAATCTAATCAGGTTTTCATCTAACAGTGAATACTGAATGCTTTGTTACCAAGGTAACTTAGATTGCAAACCCTGATTTGAAAGACTATATAAAGGAGAACTCTAGCAACTGGGAAACCTATTCCCCACACATTCTGTGTGATAATAGTTTTATTAGCTAGAGTCGATTCTCCTTTAACCTTAGGTTTATATCGAGACCCTGTAGGTTAACGACTTGAAGACTTCATTGGGATTGTGAAGCCAGGCCCAACTATTTTCTCTGTAGTTGCGTGATCTGATCTTGTTGTTTCTATCATATTAAGTACAATCGTAAGATTGGCTTAAGATTGATTTCTCCGATAGGCAATATAAAAGAAGTATCAAACATCTTCATCTCATCGTTTGTGATTTCACAATATCTTCTTTCGCTAGTCGATTAAGATTATCGTGAGGTGATCGATAATTCTAGGCTGTTCTTCGGGAATATAATTCCAGGTTATCAATTGGTTCATATTCACCTTGATTTATCAAAAGACGGAACAAAAACTTGTAGGTATTTATGTGGGAGACATATTTATCTATTACCGTAGACTTTTCTGTGTGATACAAATTTGTTTATTAAAGTCTTCAACTTTGAGTCGTAGCAACTCTTAGTTGTGGGTGAGATCAGCTAAGGGAATCAAGTGCGTAGTATCCTACTGGGATCAGAGACGTAAGGAGCGCAACTGTATCTTGGATCAGTGTGAGATTGATTGGGGTTCAACTACAATCCAGACTGAAGTTAGTTTGTAGCGGCTTAATACAGTGTGTGTTCAATCTGGACTAGGTCCCGGGGTTTTTCTGCATTTGTGGTTTCCTCGTAAACAAAACTTCTGGTGTCTGTGTTATTTCTTTTCCGCATTATATTTGTTATTTAATTGAAATATCACAGGTTGTGCGTTGAATCGATCAATTGGGAAATCCAACCTTTGGTTGTTGATTGAAATTGATTGATCCTTGAACATTGGTCTTTGGTACCTGTCAAGTGATTTCTCTTGTATTCAAGTAGACTCGCAGATTTCTATTTGCTTGAGTAAGTATTGAATCGAGAAAGTGAGATATAACTCTTTGAATACTTTCATTAAGATTGAGTCTGACTGTCTAGTTGATTCTCTTAAAAGTATATTGGAGTTTGTCCATAAAAATTGCTAAGCGAAATATTGGGTGTGGTTGTTAGACCACCACATTTTCACAACCTGTATTGATTGTTGTTGAATGACCTCCTTCAATCCTGCTTTTTCCAGATACAAATCCAGAACCTTAGCCAGAATAGTCCAACAACTCCTATTGTCTCCACTTGGAACACAAATACTCACTGCTCTAATCTCCTCTCCTTCTCCGTGCCTTGAGATTCTTATATATTCTCCACCATTATTTGATTGAATCTTAAACACAAATATGTTTTCTCCATCTGCCTTCTCATACTTCAGATATTTGTTCTTTCCTTTATGAAAAGTTCTTATGTTCGAGATAACCCATAAAAACAATTCTCTTGGCAAAGCAATCCATGCTCTTGCACCACCCCACCCCTCTCAAGAATTTTCACCAACTTTGTATTCCCTATAGTCTCCATTTTAATCCAAAACTCTTTCGATCCAGTTGAATCAATTTTCTCCCTCCATCGTCTTTCTCTCTCTCTCTCATCTCTCGCATCAGTCTTATGAAAAGTTACCAACAATTAGATGAGAAATTTAAATATGGGACTAGTTGTTATGGTGGTGGATAAAATAGAATTAGGCTATTGAGGGTCCACCTTGTTTGTCATTCACTTTTTAAGATCTGTAGGGTGTTATCTTGATTCTTGATTATGTATGTTCCTTTGAAATTAAGAAGTGAATGATGAATTATGACAAATCACCAGCTTTGGATATGTTATATGTTTTGATTTCGAGTTTATCTATTTTATACACTTGTAATGTCGTTGGTAATATCAGAAAAAGATTGGCAGGGTGAATGTTTAACACGATGGCATGGGTGAATGTTTAACATCTTTAGGCTGAAACCCTAGAAGATTATGATGGTAATAACCTATGTTACAAGAGAGAGCTAATACATTTTTAAAGCAAAAGTACAGTTAAACTTTGTTGCTATGAAATTATATTCAATTGATCTATCTATAACTTTTGACCCTCTAACACCATTAGGCATGCACAAGAACTGGCCTTACCCAAAGAACCGTCTTGGAACCGAAAAAATCAGATCGGAACCGGTTTATGGGGTACAAAGAACGGGAACGAAAATGAGAACCAGTAGAGGAGTGGGTACAGGGAACGGTTCTATCTTATTCCCAGCCAGTACAGACCACAAGTACCAGTTAATAATAACCTTCCACATAAGTTAATCATATCCATCTTGCTAGGTTTATCTGTTGTTTTAGTCTATCTCATTTCCATTTATTCTTTTTTCCTCTCGACTCTCAACTGAAGAGTAAAAAATATCCTTGCGCAGTAGCTGAAATTGAGATATGGAAAAGTGAAATGGGTTAGGGGTTCACTATGAATCGAAGAATTGAGAAGGTGGTTGGAGTTTTTAGCATGATTGCTAAAGGCTGATGCCAATTCTTTCAGGGGGAATACCATTCCATATAAGACAAAAAAATACAAACTGATCCTGATCGTTGGATCACTCAAATCGTATCCCCCCTGCTAATCCCAGTATCCCCATTTAGCAATGATGGTTTTTAGGGTTCGAAATCTAAGATAAGAAGAAGATGATGAATCTGTACGTAATTGTAGTTTGAAATTTTAATGCAGATCAAAAGGGGTATCTAGTGACAGTAGATAGATGGAACTATGCTACAGATATTGCTGATGGTTTAATTGTCTTGATGATGATGAGTAATTAAGGAACTGAAGATGGTTGAAGGAATCAGGACGAGAGAAGGAATTAGGGTTTCGATTTTCATAGAGAAGACGAAGCTGCTGCTGCTGACATGAAATACAACAAGGAGTTATTCTTGAGATTCAAGATGATTGATGAACTGAAAGTGAAATTAGGGTCTCTGAGATGAAATTTAAATTGGGATTGAGTTAGAAGATGATGGGTTTGAGCATGAAACTGATGATGGGTTTAATTCATAAGATCTTTCTGATGTTGCGACAATTGATTAATATAGAGATGTCGAATTACATGGGTCAATTTGGTATAGAGATAAAGTTGGATTGTGGTGATGTTTCCGAAATAAAGGATGAAAGAATCAGAGAAGAATGGTGCTGATGTTCATGGGTTTGAATGGAAAAAGGAGATATTTCTGGGTGGTGATAGGAAGGCTGAGTTGTTGTTGATTGCAAGTATGAAATGATGTTGTTGAATGCTGGAACGGCTTAGATGTATGTTAGGATCTGAATGTGTGAGATGCAGTGAAGAATTGAAGAAAAATACGCCGAAATATGGCATGGAATTTCCCTTAAACTTTTGTTGGTTGTGTTTTTCATTTGTGTATGTTACACTGTTATTTGACTGCTTGAATCAGGTAAAAACCCGGTACCGGTATCACAGGTACAAGCACCGGCACAGGTACCAGGTTCTGAGGAAACCCGGATTGTACTAGTCAATGTGCAGCCCTAAACACCATTCCTAGACCACCCTTCTCATGTACGTTAGTGAGAATGAATGGACTTACAACCTGAGGGGAGTTAACAACCCATTTTTATTACAATATTGGTTCTTACAAATTTAACAAGCACATCTGATGTCTAATTGCATGACCTTGAATTATCCTTAAGATGTAACAAAGGTGTACAACTATGTATACTCCTACAAAAATATAACAAATTGAACATGCATGCCTATAAAGAAATCCGTATATCCTTGAGATATCACAAAGGCGTACAAATTTGTATACTCCTACAACAAATCTAAGGAAAAGAACATCCATACATACAGAACAAACCAATTAATATATCCCTGGGATAACATACTGGTGTACACATCTGTACACTCCTACAAAAAGCTAAGAAAGAACATTCATATCGAAAAACATGCCAATATATCCCTATCGCAACATATCGATGTATAAATAATACACTCATACACCAAATCCAAGAAAAGAAAACATTCATATCCACAAAAAGGTCAATATATCCCTGAAATAGCATACCAGTGTACAAATAACAAATCCAAGAAAAAACAACATCCATAACCACAAAACATGCCCAAATATCCACGAAACAACATATTAGATCATAGCTTGGTTGAACTCACAATTTTTGTTATCTCGAGCTTTTTCCAACATTAGATGTACAAAATATATCTTGATTTCTAGTTCAGTAAAGTAAAGTCTCGGACTAGGATTAAAGTACGGTAGTCGAGTATCAGACATCACTTAATAACCCTCGAAGACTGAAGACTGGAGAACAAATGAAGACATTTGCGAGAACTTCATCAACAAAGAGGTATGTGAAACTGACCTATCATATTTACTCAATGCATTTACCATTCAATCTTGTGAGACTTCGTCGTATAATTTTAGTAGACTTAATATTGCAAAAAGAAATTTCGAAGTCGAGTTTGTCTTGGTTAAACTCTCGAAATATGATTCAACCAATGGATGTTTTTAGATCCCTAGAAATCTTAGTTAGAACAATTTATTGTTCACAAATTATTTTTGTTCTAAGTTGATTATTTAGAAATTCCCAAACAAAAGTTCATACTGTCTATGGATATTGGGAATGTTTTTAATTAACTACGTGAGGAAAAAAACTGTTTGTCTATACATATACATACTTGTATGTCTTATCAAAGTCATTCTGAATTCCATGAGCTGTATAGGTTCCAAACCCAGTTTACAAACCATTTACATATGATTATTGGAATTAGGTAGGTACGCAAAACCGGTTTGTAAACCCCTACCATCTGACTTTTGAAAACTCCCAAGGTTTGCAAACCCTTGTGACTTGACTTTCGGGAACTTCCAAGGTTTGCAAACCATTGTACCCTGACTTCATGAACTGTTAGAGGTTTACGAACCTGTCCAGTTCCAGTATTAGCAGAAGTCATGAACTACTTTATATGTTGATGTTCGATTTTGCTACAATTCTCATAGACACTTTTAAGACAATTTTATTCACAAAATGACATTGTACTTGTGATCATCGATTAGTCTTGAGTGTTATTGAACACCACTAACGCTTGTAAGTTCAAGGGCTACTGAGCCACTATGGACCATCATTGTACACATTTCAAGAACCCTGGATCATTGTGCATATTCTTATGTGTAATTTCAAAGTAGAAATCTCACATGCTTACATGAATTCCTAATAAGAATTTCATCTAAACTGAGAAAATGTTCGCTAAGATCTCAAGTTATCTTAGCTTGAAATTGAATGATACCTATGAAAATGCGGGGGTCTAACAACCACACCCAACAATTCGTTTGGCAATCGGAGAGGAGTTACTCCAATACACTTTCTAGAGAATCAACTATACAATCAGACTCAATCTAGAGTAAAGTATATCAAAGAGTTTAATATCTCTTTTTCACAATGTAATCAGCAAATCAAACAGATAGAAATCCGCGAGCCTGATTATTATGTGAAACAACTTGAACGGTACCAAAGACCAATGTTCAAGTGTCAATCAACTTAAATCAACAACCAAAGGTTGGATTTCTGGTGTGGAAATTGGAAAACACACAAAAACTTGCAAGTATACAAGGTCAAGCTTTATAATATAGGGATAAGAAAGGGATCAGTCCACAGGGAGTAGGAGTGCTTAAAAGAAATTTTCCTAAGCTATCAATGGGTGCAAAGCACTATGGCAGTGAGCAGTGATGGATGAAGGCAGATACAAAGAACTAAAACAGTTAACACAAGATGGCAGCACAGCAAGGATTAGATGGCAGATGATATAAATAACAACAGCAAGGAACCAAGGCTGTAAGCCAAGGGCAGGGGTGAGATTTTGCACTGACTTCAGTGCATAGAGACTACAAATTGCAAGACAATAGGCGAGCAACACAGCTAAGAAATATAAACTGAATTTGAAGCAAAGCAAGACTGAAAATGTAAGTGACTGAGAAGGATATTGTGGCTAAGCTAATGGCTTAGAATCCACCTTGGTGTCCTAGCCAAACAATGTAGTTCTAGGTTGAAATTCAGACCCTAAGCATACAAAAGGAATGGAAAGAAAATTAGCTTGCTCAACTAATGTGCTCCTAGCATTGACTGTCTTTTGACAGTACAATCAATCACAAGCACACAGATGAGCACTAATCTCTCCCACTGCTCAAGAAAAACAAGCATTAAGGCTCTAACCTAGCAATTCATCATCCAACCATGCACTAAGGCTTCATCTGAGCCTTAGCTGCAGTAACTTAGCTCATGAAAAACATGTTAACAGCATCAACATTCATCATGCAAAATAATTCAAACATAACATACACACAACAATCAACTGTTAACTGCATAAGAAGACTGAAATTGGAATTGCATAATATTTTGGTTTAATTCTCTACTGGCTAGTCCAGAGATCATCCCCCCTCAATCCCTTAACACCTATTTATACAATAAACAAAATCCCCAAAAATCAGGACCACATCAGTCCAATTAGGGTTTGGTGAAAATACAAAATAAATCAAAGAAAATCCTACCTAACTATGATAACAACCCTAATAGACTAACCCATGCTTCAATTAGACGTACAATTGATCTCCCCAAAAAGTTCCCAAATCAGAAAAATTAGGGTTCTTATAAAAATTATTAAAATTTACCTAATCACTGTTGACACTGGTAGATGTCGACCCATGCCTCCAATCCTTCTCCTGATGCTTCTCTTGTTCTTCCCATGCCCTAATTGCTTTTCTAGCTCATCTATTTCATCAACCCCTAACCTAGGGTTCCTGTGAGAGGAAAAGATCGAGGAATTGATGTTATAGAAAGCTAGAGGAGTAGGGGATGGCTCGAATGGTGATGGTTGAATGATTTGGGGGGGGGGAAGATGGTGGAGTGATTTGTGGGAGAAGATGGTGGAGTGATTTGTGGGGAGCATCACTGTTGCAGAAGAGGGGAAGAAGATGGATTCGATGGTTTTGGGAGAGAGTGTGTTTGGCTAATGGGTATAGAATGGGGTATTAGGGTGTTGAGCGGGTTCAGCGAGGTTTGATGATCTGCGACAAGAAGCGATGGATGGGAAGATGGTAGGTGGATCCAACGGCGATACGGAGGTAAGCGTGGAGCGACCGTCGGATGAAGGGATGTAGCAAAACGGACGACCCAAGATGGAGATGGGTGTTGCGATGTAAAGCGGGAGCTTCGGAGTTTGATGTGCGATGATGGAGAGACCGTTGGATGATGATATGGATCCAATCTGACGGCTACATGAGAAACGGGTATGGATATAGGAAATGGACTTGGGTGAGGGTTTTGGGCATTGGGTATGCCAAGCCCATATCTTCTTTAAGAACAATTCTTCCTTCTTGAGCCCATTCCTAGCTTTTTGGACGTGCGCTCCATTCTTTGCGGCTTCCTTGCGTAATTCTTCCCGTCTTTTCACTACTTTTCTGCTCTATTCCGCTCCGCAATTCATCCAAACTTTATTTATTACCTAAAAATGCAAAATTAAGTAAGAAAAATATTTATTCTTGAAAACAATGAAAATACAGAATATGGGATAAAATGTAGAATTAATGCGCAAAAGATGAGTTAAATGCCAACAAAAAGGGATAAATATATACATTATTTGGCACCCATCAATTTCCTAATTGATTGATTTAACGCACAACCTGTGATATTTCAATTATATAACAAAATATAATGCAGAAAAGAAATAACACAGACACCAGAAGTTTTGTTAACGAGGAAACCGCAGATGCAAAAAAACCCCTGGACCTAGTCCAGATTGAACACCACACTGTATTAAGCCGCTACAAACTCTAGCCTACTACCAATTAACTTCTGACTGGACTGTAGTTGAACCTTAATCAATCTCACACTGATTCAAGGTACAGTTGCGTTCCTTACGTCTTTGATCCCAACATGATACTACGCACTTGATTCCCTTAGTTGATCTCACCCACAACCAAGAGTTGCTACCACCCAAAGTCGAAGACTTGATAAACAAATCTTTCTCACACAGAAAAGTCTATATATTGAATATATCTGTCTCCCACATAAATACCCAAGAGTTTTTGTTCCGTATTTTGATAAATCAAGGTGAACAGTAACTAATTGATAAACCAGTCTAATATTCCCGAAGAACAGCCTAGTATTAGCAATCACCTCACAATAATCTTAATCAACTAGCGAAACAAGATATTGTGGAATCACAAACGATGAGACGAAGATGTTTGTGATTACTTTTATCTTTCTTATCGGAGAAATTAATCTCGAGTCAATTATTTCAATTGTACTCAATACGATAGAATCGGGCAAGATCAGAACACACAACTACAAAGAGAATAGTTGGGTCTAGCTTCACAATCCCAATGAAGTCTTTGAAGTCGTTAACCTACAGGGTCTCGATAGAAACCTAAGGTTAAAGGAGAATCGACTCTAGTTATGCAACTAGTAACACACAGGAGGTGTGGGGATTAGTTTTCCCAGTTGGTAGAGTTATCCTTTATATAGTTTTCAAATCAGGGTTTGTAATCCAAGTTACCTTGGTAACAAAGCATTCAATATTCACCGATAGATGAAAAACCTGATTCAACCAAGCTAATAATTTCAACTGTTAGATAGAACTTAGCTTGTTACACACAAATGAAAACACCCTCATTTAGGTTTATGTAACCGTACCTAAACGTGTACACCATGTTGGTTCACAAATAGTTAACTATGGTTAGGCATAGGATTACTCTCATATCAACCTTATTCATCTTAACCATAACTAGTTCAAATGACTCAAATGAAACTAGTTAAAGAGTTGTTCAATTGACATTTTCTCATAGAATTATACAAGAACACAATTGAAGCAAAATCGGTTTGATTCACTCGAATCAATCATGAACATTATAGCCACGGTTTGCAAAGATTGCATTCCTTATATATAAATATTTATGTTCATGTACAAAACCAATTTTGGAACTTTAACCTTCAAGTATGCAAATGTGTAAGCATACTTGAAATACCCGGACTAAGATTGGGTTACGCCAGTACGCAAACGGGTACGCAAACTTTCAATCCCAGCAGAAATTCTCGGATATGAACCTGTACGCCAGTACACAAACGGTACGCATACTTAGGTTCCCCGATTTCTCAAACCAAACGGTACGCAAATGGGTGTGCATACTATGGTTCCCGGACATGGATTACATATGTGAAAAAGTGCACAACATGACATATCCAATAATGGTTAAGTGTTCTAAACTCTTATTTCAATCATTGAAACTTTCCTAGAGGATGACAATAGCCGTTTTCACACACTATTAGCATCAAAACAATTTTCAAGTTATTGAAATAATCATAACGAAACATTCCAAGACAAACATCAAATGATTGTATCACACAAACCATGTAAGATGTTACTCGGAAATTTTCACTTGATATAAGATGAACTTGGTCAAAGCGAAAGCTTGCCAACACATATTTCGAGAAATATGTAAGCGAGACAAACTCGGCTCGAAATCTCAAATGTGTATATAGAAAACTATATCGTAACACGACTTATGTCTCAATATAAGAGATAGAGTAGAGAAATAGACTTTCCAAGTGATAGATGAGTTTAAGTCTCCACATACCTTTTGTCGATGAAGTTCCACAAGCTCCCCTTAGTAGTTCTTCGTCTTCAAATGATGAACGCTGTGAAGTCTAAGCTCAACTACACAATTTATGTCCTAGTCCGAGACATCTATAAATAGGCTAGAAATCAAGACTTATAGTTTTGATCACTAACATTGGCAAACATGCTTGAGATAGAAACGCATGCGAATTCGACCGAGCAGTGCTCTAACAACCTAGAGCCTTGAAAATTTATAAATAAAGAGATTCTTGCAACTAGATTTCTGAAGCACTGGCACTCTTGTGTCCCTGTTTCTAAGCTAGAGACGTCCTCGATAACCTAGGTTTCCTTTGAGAAACATAATTAGGTTACGACTTAGAATACTTCATATAGAGATTCGTTAAGCCAGCCAGACTATCTTTTACCTGATATTTCGTGTATCTAGATCTTGTGCGTAATTTGGATCAAAAACGAGATATATAGAAATTATAAAATTCTCTTCGTCTCAGACTTTATAATTCCTCAATATATATGATTAGTATGGATTTTTCTTGAGAGGTGTTTAGTAATCCAGTCTTCTCATCTAACTGAGTATAAGTGTTCCGAGTTCGTGATATTTGTTGGACTTTATCTACTGCAAACAAATTTCAGAACCTAGATTGAAAAATTAAAAGGGAAATAAAATAATTTTGTTTGTTAGAAGCAGATTGGTATCAAAATTCTTCACCGAAGTTGAAGAAACTCTTAGGCTGTGAAGGACGTCATCCAAGGGAATCAAGTGCGTAAAATCTTGCGAGGTTCAAGAGGCATAAGGATCACGACTGCAGCTGAATTTTTTGGAAGGTTAATTCGGGCTCAACCAAAATTCCAGTTTGAATATGATAGTAGGCTAGTGTCTGTAGCGGTTTAATAAATGTGGTGTTCGAAGCTGGACGAGGTCGGGTTTTATGAAGGTGCAGTTTTCCTCGTTAACAAAACTTCTGGTTTCTTGTGTTTTTATTTTTCCATATTATCTTTATAATAGGAATATCACAGGTAGTATGTAATCAAACTATATAGTTTAAGTCCTTATTATTTGAGATAAAAATAAATGGTTGTTTTTATTGAATTCGCATCTTCAAATATAAATTGCAAGTTACATACTTTTTAAATTCGCGTACGACTAGATTGATCTTGGATATTGATTTTGAGATCGTCCAAGAAATCTTCTACACAATCAGGTTTACGGACCTTTGGTCTAAACATATTGATTGTGATAGAGAAAAACTCTATATACAATCTTATTTAATAATTATGTGTAATTTACTTGTGATTGTATTTGGTTTTGTCCATATAGGTTTCTGAACAAAAAATTTGAAGGTGTACTTGGTACCCTTTCCTATTCAATTGGTATCAGAGAAGGAAAACACTGTTATACCTAATAAGTCTGTGTAATCTTAATATGTTATCAATGAGTCAAAGCATGGGTTTTAATTTAACAATAAAAGACTCATTGTATGCACTACCCAGAATGTAACACCCGCACTTTTCCCATGGCGCATGCTCAAAAGATGCGTCATTTGTATGAGATGAAGCTTCATCCCAAAGATTTGGTTGTGCGTTAAGGGCATATTGGCCTAGGACAGAAATTACACCACAATAATGCATCACACCAGTTGGAGGCTGGTCGAGTATAATGTTGCACCATCATGGTGCATCACGCCAATGGGTGGATGGCGAGAGTAGTATTGCACCATCATAATGCATCACGCAAGCGGGTGGGTGGCCGAGAGTAATGTTGCACCATCATGACACATCACGCCAGTGGGTGGCTAGTCGAGAGTAATGTCATACCATCATGGTGCATCATACCAGTGGGTGGATAGCTGAGAGTAATGTTGCACTATCATGGCGCATCATGTCAGTGGATGGTTGGCCGAGAGTGATGTAGCACCATCATGGCGCAATATTCAAGTTGGAAAACATGCTATAACTGAATAACGCACCAGCATGCCGCGTTATGCAAGGGGCCATCAGAACTACCACAAATAGTGAAGAAGCATATCAAAGTGTTCCCCAACTTTTGGTTGTAGAAAGACATATATAGGCAGGGGTAGTTGGTTGAAGATGCATATAGCGTAGATGCACCAATAAGCTTCATAGCTTAGCCAATAAAGCATATACGATGTGAAAGCATCATTATAGGGCGTTGGTCACTCGAGAGAGCTTCATAATACTTAGGTACATCTTTGCGACAAACTAAGATTGCACCACCATGTTGCAACACAAATGAAAGACCAATGATGCACATTTTTACGCATCATTTGCAGAGACCCTTTGGCCTATACGGACTACACTATTCCTTAGCTTTGTCCTTACAACACGAGTTGTATTTAGTTTCTTGTCTCGACGTGGATGAACAACAGTCAGTGTTTTATCCCTTCAAGGTATGGAGGAGGGTACATAGGTAGTCACAATGAGTTACAATATTGGTAGTCCAACACCTTGTCTCTCATATCACATAATTGAGAGGTGATTGCGACATTAAGGTAACTCATATCATCTCGCTCGGCAATGCGATGCAAGAATGACTCGACGTCCAAGACATGCATTATGCCTGGACAGTACTTGAAAGTCAATGATGCATGCAAGAATGCATCGGCATTCACCTTTAAATTTTGCACCCTTTGATGAACAAAGGTGAGTTGAAATGGGATGGAAGCTAAGCCTAAGGAATCATTCTTTCGGGAGCATGTCTGCAATGACATATGGACGTGCATTTGTCTGGTGAAGTTTGGAGTTTAAGGCCCGGTCACTAGCATTTTCCTTTTCTTCACCATGATTATTTTACATAAAGCTATTGTATTTTTCGTCAACGGCTTTTGATGATGAACATCTTTATCTTTAGATGATAATGATTCCGGCTCTTTATTAGTTAGGGATTTGATTTCTTTTCTTCACCCATTTCAGTTTTTATTTTTCTCTCTTTCAATTGGTTTTTTTTTTCAATTTTTATTCAGGTAAATAATTGATAAAACTTGGCGCCTCCTTATTCAATTTGACAGTAACAATCCGATTTTTATTTGTTGCACGTATGTTTTATGATAATCGTGCACGTATGTATTATTAATAAAACTCTTACCTTTTAAAAAAAATTAATATTGGACTAATTTACCTATTTGATTCGGGCTGGACTGACTAGTCTATCTTGGGAGAGATTTGGACTAAACTATATTTTTCCCCTAGAAAATTAGGTGTGTGTGACACAAATTCTAGAGCTTGGATGAAATATGAGATGTGGGAGGGCGTAATTATCCTCATGGATTCCTGGAGTGGGTAATTATCCGCATGGCTGCTGGCCCAACAGCGGAGCAGGTCCAACTTAACCTCCCCACTTTTCTTGAATTTCATATGTATGCATAATCAATTTTACGAATTTATTAAACTTATTTCCTATTACATAATATTAAAATACAAACTCTATTTAGATCGAACGGCCATAATGTATAGATTTCTAATCTAACGGCGGAAATAAGTACCATAATTTCTTAAATAAGTACCATAATTATTAAAATTAGGTCAAAATATTCTTTCTTGTTATAAGTCGGTTATATAACCTTTATCAAACAAATCCAGTAATTATCAATCGACAATTAGGTTTCTCTGCTTAGCTCTTCGTAGTCTTCTTGCGATGACTTACCTGTAATTTAAAACTAAAAGAAATATATATCCAATCACTCTCTTTTCATTGATACATGCATACCAAAGCACAGCAGCTTGGAGATCACAATACATGAATTTAAGGTTCGTTTTAGTGTATATTTTTTCTTTCTTTCATACCTTCTCAAATTTGTACTATAGAGAACGACAGTCGACATTCGTTATCAGTCGAATCAGGGTCTACTACAATGGATGAGAAAAACGACGTGATTAAGGCTAATAATAATCCACGTCAAGCGTGTGCAGCCTGCAAGCATCAAAGAAAAAAGTGCTCCCAGAATTGTATATTGTCGCCGTTTTTTCCACCAGAAAAAAAAGAAAAATTCCAAGCAGTGCATAAACTTTTCGGCGTGAGTAATATCTCCAAGTTATTGAAAGGACTTCACACTTTAGATGAGCGCAAGAGGGCTATTGATTCATTAATATGGGAAGCCGAAGCGAGGGAACGAGATCCAATCGAAGGAGGTTTCGGTGCGTTCAAGAAGATCAACGTGGAATTAATATCCCTCACGAATCACGTGCGCATATCAAATCAACCAGGACTACCCAAGATTGGTACCAATACAATCTCGAGTGATAGCAAGGCGTTAATGAGTTGGGAAAACAGTGCTAACAATGGGTACGCATATGGAGCGTATGGCAATGTTAGTAATGTTGCTAACAACAATTATATCCCCAGTAATGGTAGATATAATAATATTAATACTAATGGATATAAAGAAGCGGAACGGGCATTTGGATATCAAGGATTCTCTGTCCTGCCTCATGAACAGTTTCATCGTCAATATTTTCAATCCGGTAAGTGACCTTTGTTCTTCTACTACTTCTTTTTTCGTGTTCAAAAAATAATTTTGCATGCACGCCATATTATTGACATTGATATATTAGTTACTGCTGCTATGATCAGTTAGCAAGCATGTGAAAGGATTTAAGTTTGTGCTGTTAGCACCTTATAACAAAACAAAAAAGTGATCGAGAACCCAAAGGAAAAACAATCTAGATTACCCATAGATTACCCATGAAAGACAAAAAATCCAGGATCCGGATATACTGTAATTATTATTCTATCATTAAGGAGATGAGAAATTAATCGGTAATTTTTCATTCTTTTTACAAATTTGTAGACCAACAGAATGGAGTGGTGAATGAGAAGTCGGATGATAGCCAAAGCCTAGTACAGGAAGTCATGAAGGATGATCCAATAATAATGGAGTTCTGAATCGCTCAGCAGTGGAGTTTTAGAATTTCAAATGTTTCTACGTTATCTCATCAAATTGGCTCTTTCAATTAATCATGTCAATTTTTTATATGAGCTAGCTTTTACCACCTCATTTGTTTAACAGGAGAAGTCTTTTTATATAAGTATTACATAATTTGGTCAGGCAATTCATGATATACCATGTACTTAATTACGGAAAATGCTAAAGATGGGTCAAATCTGAGACAATCAATCCAAACTTTTGATCATTTCTTTCTTCATCCGCCAGCAATCCCAGTGCCAGAGTCACTCCTCTCTCTACCATTTAGATTGTGTCATATCTTGTCCCAAATCTAGACCATCCATGTACCAAGGTCGGTTTATTACCGCTCTCAGAACTGATTCTTACTGGCAAGCCAAAAATATCACAAACAAGCCAAAAGTATCACAAAGAAGCAAGTTTGTTTTGTGATTGTGCATCTCACATTGGATCTTCTTTCATTTATCGATCTTTTTCGTTCGCTTATCTTACACATGACTGGTTAAGTCGGGGCAATCTTTTAGGTAGGGAGGAATGGTCCATCGCCCAAAGCCCATAAAATGAAAGGGCAAAAGAAAATATCTCTGCACTTCCCTCCTTGATTTGGGGCCTATCTGTATTATTTGAGGTTTACCATTACGAGATAAAAAAAGACATTTTGAAGCAAAATAAAGAACCACTCATCCAATTATTTTACTTAATGACTGATTTATCCTTAATTAATTAGTGTTAATTCGGGTGACTAATTGATGTTTAATTTTGTTCACTTAGAAATCTTAAATCATCGTCAAAACATGTAAAAAAGTTGTTTTTTTTTTTTTTGAAAATTCTCAACCCAAAAACGGTATATGTTCATGCACGTAATTGATTCTAGGAATCGGTGTATAACACTTAAAACATAGACAGATTGTAAAATTCAAGAGTTTTTCTGTAACTTTTTTTTTTCTAGAATCGGTTTACATAAATGCCCACGTGAATTGATTGTAAATTTGGACATTTCTTCGATTGTTTTGCTCATAACTTCTTCATCTGATGTCGGAATGACCTCATTTTGCGTTCAACTCGTATTTTCACGCTCTACAATATATAAAGATAAAATTTCAGGGTTTGTGCAAAAATTCAAACATGGTTAATGAATAGTTTGATATATGCATTAACGTATGACGTTTGTTGTTGATGTTCATCAAACACGAAGACCATCAAATCCATAATTTGTTTAAGTAGGTGTACCATATCCAGCGATTCCGGGCAATGTTCTTCGTGAACATTTTTGAGGGGTGATTATGATTTTGGTACCCGTCCTAGTCACACCTAATGACAACACTTTTCTAGGAATGGTAAGAGAGAGAGCTTGCTTTCCATTGTATTATGTACCTCCTTATATAGACTTTCCCAAAAACCCTTCCTTTTATGAGATCATGCCACATGTCCTAAACTTCCTTAATTACTACTAATGTCATCCCTTCTCTAATACAACCTTCTCCTTTCCCATTAATTCCCTTCTTATCCTCTCCACCTTGTGGACACTTCTTAGTGGATCTGGGATTTAGTCCCCAAACCCCCATGTTTCACGTTGGGTTTGGCTCCCCTCTGGGAGGTCCCTAGCCCTGCTAAGGGGTAATTATTTTCATGTATCAAAAAACATCAACAACAACCGATATACACTAGTGCAAATAACAATAAATTGTGCTTGATTTTTATAAAAATTGATGAGGAAATTTCAGAGTTTTATACTTAAATCATTGGTGAATCTCTCTTCAAAGAAACAGATTAAAGGTATTTAACTCAATCACTTGAATTGTTTGTCGCCGAAAATATTGTTCGGGAAAAAAAAAAGGAAAATTGGATTGTTATTTGAGATTATGTTTTAGTTTTTGATTTTGATGGAAATTGGAAAAAAAAAGGATTTGATTAAAGTTTGTTAATAGAAGATTATGGTTTTTGCACTTGTTTTAAATAACTAGAACTATTAAGGTTTGTGTAAAGGGTAATTTAGTATTTTAACACATTTTAGACACCCTTTATCCTTCTCTATTGGGTAGATGAAGAAATCCGCATGCCTCAAATAAAAGTCATAGGCCTCAAACTAGTGAGGTTTTATATATTTATGCATAATTTTCTTTTGTTAACATGAGAAAACACTATTATTATTATTATTATTATTGTTTTTTTTTTTTTTTTATGAAAACGTACCTCTGAGGTCTTTTATTGAAAATAGGGAAAAGAGTAATATTACATGAAAAGTGTTGGTAGCCTAGCTACAAGCTGAGAACCAACACCCTTTTGAATAATAATACCTAAACAATGGAAAAGAAAACTGCCAGCGCCACAATTTGCGTCATTGTGAGAGAGACAGTTCTTTAACCTCTTTACAAAAGCCACTGTGTCTTCACTTAGTTCACCTAATGTAGTGAAAGCAAGAATATGAAAGTCATATCCGTGAGACTCACACTTCTCTAAATATTTGTTGCGTATACGGAGAATCGCCCTAGAGAGAGCTTGACCCGGAGTGAAAGAACGAATTACCAAGTATCATCTTAGGTTCTTCGTATTCCCAACCATAAACATCTTCTATGTGTAATATAGAAAACTTCTTACATAATATATGTCTCTTGAAATTTCTAGTTTCTCATACGCGATCCATGTGGTATTTTTATGTTTAAAAACATAAAATATATGGTATTTGTGGTACTTTTTGCATTTCAATGTACAAATACAACTTATATCTTGTAATTGTATATAAATAATCCTTTGTTTTTCTATATTTTTGTTTATTGAATTTCTTACTTGGAATCAAGATATAGTTTTTATTATAAATATATTAGAACTTCAGAAGTTTTTATGAGTAGTTAGTTTTCTATCTTTGTCAGATATATACATACATAGATTAACAAAAATGGGAAAAAGAAAACAGACCCTAGTTTTTGAAAACAAAAAATGGAGGACTAGATATTAAAATAGACATGTCCAAGACCTTTGACAGGGTCAATTGAACCTTTTCACTTAAAACTTTATCTGCTTTTGGTTTTAGTAATGAGTGGTGCAGTTTAATCAATCAATGCGTCTCAACTGCCTCCATCGTAGTTCTTTTAAATGGTACACCAGGTGACTTCTTCACTCCTACCGGGGGGTTAAGGAAAGGAGATCCATTATCTCCTTACCTATTCCTAATCTATATGGATGTGTTCTCTAGGCTTCTTTCAGCAAAGGAAAAAACCAAACATATAACTGGTATCAAATATCTAGGCATAGTACCCCTATTTCTCATCTCTTATTTGCAGAAGATTGCCTGCTATTTTCTAAGGCGAGTCTGGTTCGTTGTAAGAATCTTTTAAACATCATCAATCAATTTAGTAATGCATCAGGTCAGCTCATTAACTTTTCTAAGTCGGGTATTTTCTTTAGTAGAAGAATACATTTTAAACATCAAAGAATTATGATTAGACTTATGAAGATAAAGAAAATTAGCATTACTGACTCTCATTTAGGAGCTCCTTTATTGTTGATAGATAAAAAAATTAAGACTTTTGATAAAATTGTTACTAATATGGAAAACAAAGCTCAAAGTTGGAATGGTACAACTTTGGTTCAAGCAAGTAAAAAAGTCCTGATTAAATATGCACTTTCTAGTCTGCCCATATACCAAATGGGGTGTTTTTTTCTGACTCTAAAAATCACAGACAAAATAGATGCAGTCCAAAGGGATTTTTGGTGTGGTAAAAAGAAAAACTCTAGGGGTTACTATCCCATTAATTGGAGTTTCATGTGTGAACCAATTGAAATAGGTGGTCTAGGTTTTAAAGAAGTAAACAAAATGAATAAGGCAATGATTGCGAAACTAGTATGGAGAATAACAACTCAGTGGAACACCCTTCTAGGCTATGTTCTTAAGAATAAACTAGTATATGACCCGTGCCGTAATGTCCCGGGTTTCGATTTATTGTTGAGGATATTTTCCTCATGTATACCTGTACCACCCAAATAAGAGCAAGACATTTAGGATGGCTCTTATTGAGACTCAAATGTCTTCCACATTTTCCACCCATATGGACAAATTTTTCGCTTGGCTTGTGTTGACATTCTACATTTTTTATGTGGAACGTATAACTATTATGGTTTTGTAGATTTGCAACATTTTAATTCCAATATATAAAGTGGACCCTGCTTTTAGCCTGAAAATGCATAACCTCTTTATGCGTCTTCTTTATTTTTGTTCCGCATGATGATTATGCATTCGAGAATCGATGCAAGCAAAGCAAGGAATTATAGCTTGATTCCTGAGAAAAGGCGATGTTTTTCATTTGCCACTTTGGCCAATGTGAACAACATCAATAAGAGCTACCCTTGTAGCCCACATAATCATGACCAACAAACGTATCATCGGTTCACTATCTAAGGCATACGGGCTGTTTTGAGCCCTAGATGTTGCCTACAATATTAATTTCTGACGCCATTTGACTCGCGACTAAATATAGGTTTGTCACTCCCGAGTAACAAAATGAAGTTATTCTGAAATGTCTTTTGAAACCAAGAAACCCAAAAAAGAATACCTCTCATAGGCGGTGAGAAAATATAATCTTTTTCGCTGCTTGGAGATGGTGGCTAGTTTATAGACTACGATCAATATTTGCAATTTAATTACTGTACTTCATGTTATGCCATCCAATTATCCCAAGATTCGTTTTATATGAGAACCAAGATACTGAAGAGATCTGAATTTGATAAACAGCCACCTGACCATCTTAGTGATAAAAACAAAAAAAGTGAATTTAACTCCTACCGATCGATCCTCCAAGGTTGAATTACATTTTATTCGTTGTCAATGCATCACTCTAAAATGTAAATCAAAGCTATCAAATACAAACAAAAAACATTATAATAAGTCAAATAGCAGTAATGATATGACCAGTGCTGTAACAACGTGGAATCATTTATTTTTTGCTAGAAGTAACGATCTATGATTGTATTTTCTTGTACACCAGTAGAGCGCACATACTTTTCCTGCTGATACTATCATCATAGATTCTCTAATCTAAGATTCATAACACAGTTTCAATTGGATCAAAATTAATAGGGATTAAGTCTTCAAAACTTCTCGATTATTGCCATCGTAATGCAACCTTATCCATATATTTAGCTCCATCAAGGAAACATGTTAGATCAAATGCAATAACAATCTACCATTAGTATGACCTGTAGCATCAGTATGACCTAGACTGCAGAAACTAAGTCGCAAAATCTTAACGAATATCACTGTAAGACCTTGACCAAGATTTGTGTATACAAAGGAAGGAATATGCAATCAATAAAATCTAATATATACAATTAGGCAATCACATAGTACCACCTGAAGCTACAAATGAGGAAAAGAAAATTATTTTGCACTTGGTTCTTCATTGACATTTAATCTACTCCAACATGGTGATCAAATGGAAGAAGAGCACGTCAATTAGTCTTAATGAAGTATCATTATAGACAGAAACAGTTGATCACTCAAGTATTTGCTGCAATATTTTGTTAGAAGGTCTGGCTTGTGTTGCTTACTTACAACTTGCTGCTTCTATTTTTAAAATTAAAATTCTACCAAAGCTTTTGTTCTATTTTACCGACAAAAAAACAATCTTGACATGCAATAGAAATTATATTGCACGTCCTGCATACCCTCTCGCAAAAATCAAAGACATTGTAAGGATATATGTGAATGTCTTTTGGAAAATATTTTTGGGAGAAAAAGGAATGTGTGGATCAGTGCATGCTCATAAATCACGTAATGGTTCTCAAAATATTTTGAACAGTCAGAGAGAAAGGGTGAGGCACATTACCATGTGCATATATTAATATGTTAAAAGGGAGAGTTGGATCTGCACCAAAAGAAGACTTGTCTCTATCAATTTCAAAATATACTCCCTATATCATGTTGTGGCAGTTGCGCAACAGCAAGAACCCTGAAAACAAAAGAGCCAAGTTTCAGAAAGTTACAATATCGTGTTAGTAAACCATATTACGAAACACACATAGCTCACAATAAAAAAAGCACTTGAGAAAATCCAATGGTACAGACTCAAAATGAACTACTTCCATATGACTGAGTTTTTCAAAAAAATAAAGCACAATATCGTAACCTATAATGAGGTTTTCAGGCGACATTTTTCCACTGGATAACAAAACAAAAGCACCAGACAAAAGCGATATACGTGAATGCCCAAAAAAAGAAAACACCGGATGGAAGCGATTTATCCACGACCCAACTGAAAAGAAAAGACCAAGCCAATTTTTATACAACACAATTCTTGAGCTAACTCCTGATAATTCTTGAGTATGTGTTAATCTTTTTCTGGCTACTGTGAAAAAAAGAAACACTAGCCGATTTTTATCCAGCACAATTCTGGAAGGATCGAAATACAACACAATAAATTCTTTAGAAGAAACTCAAATTAGTATTCAATAAAATACCAAAAAAAAGAGTTAATTATATAAAGTGGAGGTTGATCGGCCAAAGAAGGTTGAAATAGTTAGAAACAATTTTTCCCCAAGTATGTCACAGTGCCTCTCAACAGAATACTTCAGTCAACTAATAAAAAACATATCAGTGTTGCAGAAACTTGAATTTTTCAATTCCAAACCTAAGCAATATTTGTACAAATGTCTCATCAAACATCCTGATCTATCACTGTATCCAATACTTTACGCAGACACACTTATGGTAGTTTCAAAGACATTTCGTAAGGGGATCGGTGGTAGAGTTGGTTAAAAGTAACTTTAAATAGACATCAATATTGATGGTAAAAATAAGTTCTTCTTTATAGCAATATATACATAGACGAACAAAACCTAAGGTCAAAAAAAAAAAGTATATCAAATGATCGTCAATAGACTTGAAAGCTAGACTCTTAAAATCTATGCCCGGCATACTGCACACATCCTAACGCCTTATATAAAGAAAATTACTGCTCGTTTTAGACCCACTTCCTAAATATTGATTACTTGGGTTATTCTACTCTTAACCCAATTAGCAGGTTCTAGTCAAGCAATATACTAATTAAGTCTACTATCACGCAACCCACATCACATTAAGATACTCCTAGAGGAATCCTTCCACACCTAAAAACCTACAATTCAAAACCAATATATGGTTTCTAGATTAGTGGTACTACAGCATCAAGACCATTTATGCACAACAGGGCCTAAACTCAAAACTCGCATCAATGAAATCTCGTCTCAATGTCCCAACAGGGCCTAAACTCAAATCTAAAACAAAAATCTCATTTGGCGGATTATGAAAACTCTTTTGAGCATCCATCAGCAACATATCCAAGCTGGTTACTTGACTGGCCCCTTTTAAGTTTAATTATCCTTTTTTGATATCCAGACTCGAGTTATCCATACCTGCCCTTAATCCATTCGAGGAACTTGATTGAAGGTCTTATAGTGGTTTTTACTTTGGAATACTTTTGGAGTGACTACATTGAATCTGTAAACCCATTACAACTACCTGCATGAGAATGAAAAGGGTATATAAAGCAAATCATGTGATTGGCATGATGGCAATAGCGGTCTGTAACTTTCATGATGACAACTAATTTTACCGTTTCTTTACAATTCATGATGAAAAGCAATACAAAAACTTTGATGGGATACAAAAAAAGAAAAAAAGTTCACATCCACACAAAAACTATCATTCTAATTTACTATGCAAGAAAAATGAAATTTAGAGCCGTGAGTTTTTATCGAAACATAATCCACTATAATTGTACATCCAGTATGACACTATCATTAACATTAGTATCCATGATTTTTCCACTCTATGCATTAACACTATCATTATCAGCAAATCAAAACCATTTGAGCTTTTTAGCAAATGGATTAACTACTTTTGGTGCAAACAATGCCGTAAGAGCAGTTGAGTCAATCATATCATGAAGAAGGATGATTCCGAGATTGTCATGCCTATCTAGTGACTTTAGGTATAATAAATAAAAAAAACAAAACAAAAAAAAAACAGTAGAAATACTTACTCCCTATTAGAAAGAGCAATAGGGATTAACAGATTCCATAAGCCCCGATAGTGGATTACACAGGTTTCCCCAACAACTTCATCAAAAACTGATTCTCCTGAATTTTAAAGACAAAAATTAACCATCCCTTAAATTAAACCCATATTAACAGAATAAAAATTGTAGCAATCAAATCAAACCTAATTTCAGATACCCAAATGAGAAAGAGAGAAAATCCTACCTGGTTCATAATCGAGATGGTCTGAGTATGGGTTTGTAATTGAGTTCCTTCGATGCGTTTTCTTTTTGATCTATAAATGACAATTATTAGGGAGATATTGATTCCCATCGATGCGTTTTTCATTGATTCCCATTGAAAGACTCTCATCGATGCGTTTTTCATTGATATGCACCTCAAGCCGTTTCGAATTTCTCGTATACGTCGGATGTGGGCGTAGGAGGTGGGATCATTTTCAGCCGGGATTTATCACTTCCACTTTGAGGCACTTTGGGAGGAATATGAGCCGTGGATCAGTTGGAAGCGACCATTTAGAGTTGTTAGATGATTACAAAACCATTTTTATTTTTTTTTGTAAGATAGATACTTTAAAAACTCAACTATCTTCCATGCCAAAAAACATTATAATGCTTCGTGGATATGGGGATGCATTATGCAGGGGTTTCTTTAATCTACAAATTCAGTTGCTGAGACGTGGGCGACGGTAAATCTATCAACATTTGCACAGATAAGTGGATCCCAGGTATAGAACAAAACCTCATATCTTATCGCGGAAATCAACTAAACCTCTTAACATTTGTATCTGAGTTGATAGAATCAAATACTAAAAAGTGGAATGTAACGAAAGTTAGAAATAACTTTGCCCCGAAAATTACAGACAAGATTTTAGGAATTAAAATCTTCACTAACATAAATGGAACTCTGAAACAAGATAGATTAAGATGGATCCTTACTAATGACGAAAAATTTACTGTGAAGTCGATGTACCAAAAAATTAAACATCCTTTGATTAATACAATCAATATTGATATCACTGCTTTCTGAAAATATTTTTGGAAGTTGAATGTATCTCAAAGAATTAAAATATTCTTGTGGAAGTGCATCCATAATGCTCTGCCTGTTAGGAAAAAACTAGGCGAACACATGGAAAATAGACATGAAATGCGTTTTCTGTGAGTATGAATGTGAGTCCTTAAAGCATCTATTTTTTGAATGTCCCTATGCTAAATTTGTTGCTTTATTGTCTCCCGTGATAGGTATAAATTATAGTAGTGATTTAGATTTATCTTTTGCACAACTATACTCTAATTGGATAGAAGGTGTGTATGATAACTCTGAGATAAAAATCATAGCCACTAAATGTTGGTTAATTTGGAAAGAAAGATGTCTAAGAATCTTCCAATCCAAAACGACTACAAGCATTCAACTCTCTCTTGTTGTTCAGCGGCACTTGTGATAGACGCATTTATGTGTCTAATTTGTCCTCAATGTTTCGTATTGTTAGTACTCGTTTTCGTCCTTATTATGGTGTTTTGTGTGTTTGTAGGTATTTTTTGGAAATAAATATTGTTGGAAAATTCGGCTCGAAAAGTTGCTCGGAGCACCTCCGGAGACATTTGCTATACGGACCCCCACTTTTGCTATGTGTCACCCACGGCTATGTGTAGCCCATTTGTCCACAACACCCATTTGTTATTCGGCACCCAGGACGTTGGATAAAGGCTAACCATCTTCTACCTTTCAAAATTGATTTCGGAGGGAAAACTTTGCAGACACGCATGCAGATTTAGATTCGAGATTTGAAGGTGTTTTAGAGAGACTCAATGGCTGAAACTCTTTGTGATGATTCAAAAGAGCATAACAAACTTAGTACGGGCAATTTGAGCGATCAAATTTGGTTGGATATTGTTTCTCAACAAAACAGGAGAGGCTAGTTTTCTCGGGTTTTCTGGGAAAGTTTGGGCAAAGATTTACTTGGAGATTTTCATGGGAAAGGCTTTGTTTGGGCTTGTGATGATGAAACAGGGCTGGTAAGGTCCTTGGAATTGACTAGATTTGGACGAATAATCGAATGGAAGAAAACAGGGGGAGTCCGGGTGCAGTTGAGATATTCACGGGATAGCATGACTGCCCGTGAGTTTGAGATGAGCATTGCTCGAGTTTGGAGGACTTGGGACACTTCCTGGAGCGTGCAACAATATTTTTTGCGTGTTTAGAGTGAGTTAGCCACAATCAGGTGCATGGGAAGATAAATCAGGGAAGAAAATATTCCCGAGTTTATGGCTTGACAGAGAGAAGATTTGGCACAGTTATGAGGAGATATTTTGTCGTTGTCGAGTATAAAAAGGTTTCTTGGGACTCAGAGAAGGGGAATGGAGAGTTAGGGGAGAAAACAGAGGCTTAGAATCGAGTTGCAGAGAATCACCATTGCTGCAACGAAGAAGAAGAGAAAGAACACAAAACATCACATATAGACAGTCGCAGAAACCGTTGCCTTTACTTTCAAATTTGATTATCTTTGTAACAATTTCTGTAACACTTAATCCAGTTCACAACAGTCTGTTAGTGTTTCTTTGTAACGGTGGGTTCTGTAACAATTATAACTGTTACAAACACACTGCTTTATACCTTTTCTCCTTGCAAACACCTTTTTGAGCAATGAAAAATTCATTTGAGTGTGTTTTCACCATGTGGAGCTAGAACCCATCACTGGGACGACGGAGGAAGCTGTATTTCATCCTTGGGGTAATTTAATAAATTCCTTATTTATTTTTTGCACAAATTTTAAATGATTTATGATTTCTATTAATCAATTGTTATCTTGTTAGATAGTGTATGCTTAGTCTTAGATGCTTTAGATACACTATGCTTGTAATTTACAATTGATGTTTTACGAAATATACTTTGGCAAAGAATAAAGTTATTGTTTCTTTTGTTTTGAGCTATAAATGTCTAAAATTTATTTATGAACCCCATGAACATGAAAAGCAGTGGAATCCGAGTCCCGGTCTCTCTTCATCCTGTGACAAAATTTGAATATATTTTTTCTTATTTGTAGTATTTTTATTTTATTAAAACTTAAAATCGATCCAACAAAGTCCGAGTGAACGACAACCTTTCTTACCATTATATAAAATTCGATCAATATTTGGCGCCACCGACACGGACTTGTGTATAGATTTGTTTTTAGGTTTTTTTATTTTTTTATTATTTTTGTTCTTTTTTATGCGTTTTGGTATTTCTTGTTAGCTTTCAGATTTGGAGTTGAGCTAAAGAAAGAAAAAGAGAGAAAGTGCTGAAAAGAAAAGCGAAGCTAAAGAAGGAAACAAAGAAGGAATCCAAAAGGAGTGAAGAAGAAGATTTTGTATATTTTATTTTTTTAGAAACTGTAATTAAGGTTTTTATTTTTGGATATTTTTTTTTCTTTCTTTCGGACATTGAACATTGAACTTTATTTTAAAACCTTAAGGAAGGGTTGGTTTAAATATAAACTGCACAGGGAAGGACGACAGTTACGATACTGTCTCGGCCCCTCGGGTTCGTACACTGACATTGGAGTTGGTGGCCCGAGTCGACCTCAACGGTTCATCCCACGTCTGGAACGGGAGGTAAGAATTCTAAACACCCGCGAATCCCCTGTCAGCGGGTTTACTGGATGATTTTGTATGCATATATGTTGAGGACCTGAAATCGGATTTAATTTTCTAGTAAAGGGCAAGGCCTGGCCAAATCAAGAAAGGACTCGGATTTCATCACAGTTTCCTTCTTGCCCGCTTAGGAACACGTAACCTACGCGAACCTAAGCTTAAATATGACTAGAATGAGACCGATAGGGTAACGAGCTTAATAGGAAAGTCATTCGAAAAATATTGGTTACTCTTTTAAGCATACTTCGAAGTTCATGATGGTTTCTGTGAGTTGAATGCGTGACTGCGCCGCCTTGTAATTCCGGTGAGGCCTTGGGTATCAAAGCTCCACTGAGCTTCCCTCGCCTCATTCAACTTACTTTAACTCGGATTGATTCCAGAGGGGTTTGCTCAAATTGTAACGAATTCCTTTCGAAGATAGAAGCTGGTCTAGAAACAATCTAAGGGAGCCATCATGCTTTTTGTTTGCTAGATAAAATAGGCTTGTTGTGGTCGAGTCAGCCTTGTTTGTGCTTGTGTAGAATTCCCTTGCAGTTAGGATGTCAAACTGGTATTATAATAGCCATCACAATGAATATGAATATCCAACTGAACAATATGGACATCACTCTTTTTATGACCATAGTGTGAATAGTGGTTGGGAACGCCAACCTTTCGAAGGTTATGGGTCATACCCTGGTGAGCCCAATTACTATCCACACGTGCATCAGTCTTACGAGCAAGAAGATTATAGTACTAGTTCTTCGTCTCTAGAGGATACAATCAAACTATTGAAAAGTAGTCCTTTTTATGATCCCTCTGTTCCTATTCCTTTTGAAGAGTCCCTCAGGAAGTTAGCTGAGTCGACGCGTAAGTTAGCTGAGATGAATAGTATAATTATAGACGAAAGAACTACAATAATGAGTGAACCTTCTTTAGAAGACCACCTCAAGCGGATAGCTGAGACGAACGAAAGAATTACTCGAAATTATATGAATTTCCAACACAGTGTTCCCAGTTTTACCCTTGAAAATGAGGATAGTTACTATTCACCTAATCAAGATGACGAGGATAGAATTGGAGACACTATTTTAGATGAGGTTCGATCTCTTTCATGTTATTATGATGAGGATAGTGTTGATGGAGAATCATACTTATGTAGGAATAGTGATCAGGAAATGGTTACTCCAATTGAGCTTTACAATGATAATATTATTTCTAGTTCAAATCCAAATAATTTTAATAATTATTCACCTATTCAAAAGGACGAGGATTTGACTAGAGATACCCTCGTTTTAGACGATGTAGTATTTCCTGTTTACAAAGCCGATAATGATTTAGAGGAACGAGTTTATTCTGAGAATAATGTTTTAGAGTCTAGCGATTTAGAAACAATAGTCTTAGACGAAGAAGATGAACTCGTAGAGCTTTTAAATATGAGTGAGGATGCATCACCTGAGTATAACCTAAAAGAAGCAATTGACCATTTTCAGGATTCCGATGATCTAGAAATTGTAGTTAGTCTATCTAGAGACACCCAAAACTCTAAGTTTGGGGGTGATTATCATTCTCCGTGTTATTTAACTCTTAGAAAGTTCCCTCGTGTAGGACTTGACATTTGTGCCTCAACCATCTTACAAGATTATCTCCATACACGTTTTCCCGAACCTAGTAATGTCCAAAAGAAGCTCAGTTGTTAGAAACCCATCCTCTGGTTGATGTGGTTAACCCCTATGATACCAAGATTGACTTTGTTTTCCCACCAAAAACTTTTCTTCCAATTGTGGGAACATATGATTTTCAGATGTGTCGGTTATTAAGTTTTGAGACTAAACCTAATTACTTTAGGATATTAGGGTCGACACATTTTCTTAAGAAGACCATTTTATGGTCAACTTTGTGAGTCAAATCTAATTGACTTAGAGGATCCCCAATTATTCAGGTTGTTGTTATGTGCTTCTAAGTTCTTAGTTGAGTTTTTCCAGACTCTAATACCTGAACCGATCTTAGTTTGAGGAAATCCAACCGATGAAAACCTTTTATTTAGACCCTTTTATAGAGCCTGAACCTGAACCACAACTAGATGTAGTTGTCTTAAGCAAGGGTATGTTCGGTATCTTCTTGGTCTGTTGCAGTTTCCTCTTCTTGTGGGTAACACTTTTTGATCCAGATGACCCACAATTATTTCGGCTACTGCTATACGATTCTACGAGGTGACTAATTCTTCCAATGTCTGGCTGAAGACTTTAAACTTAGCACTTCTTGGGAGGTAACCCATTTTCATGCGACACGGTAATATTCTTCCTTATTTTTTTCCCTCAAGTGGTAATAGTTTCTCCTTGTTCATGTTTTTAATTTTATCTTTAGAACATTGAGGACAATGTTAGATTTAAGTTTGGGGGTAAGGGAGAAACTTCTAGCGTCACATAGTATCCGGTTAGCTAAGTTTACATATTGTTTCTCACCGAAAAGATGAAATTGGAATTGCTAGGATAACATTCTATTGAGACATTAGAGAAAAAGACATTGAGATCTTTGAAATTCAGGAGAGAACTTGTTCCTTTTAGAGGGTAACCGTGATGGACCTAACCATCCATGATGGAAAGGCAAGTAGGTCAGAAGGAAATGCCAGAAAGACAAAGCAACCTCACAATGTAGTCTTAGTTACTGGATTACGACTCTCTCAGTAGAAACTTATCATCATCAACAAGCGGGCGACATCAAAATCTATGAAGAAAGTTGAAGACGTTTAAGGTTTAGAAGCAACAATAGAAAAGAATAATTCAAAAATCAAAGTTGAAGACTTAGTTACAAAAAGTTATAAGAGCAAATGATAAAGTTGTTGAAGTTCATGATACCAAGACATCACAAGTTGCGAAGATCCAAGTTCTAAAGTCCTTCTCTCATGGCCATTTAAATTTTTGTCTTGTTATTTTGGCAAAAAAAAAATGAAAAAAAAATTGAAAAATGAAAAATCATCGTTACGTTTTGTTCAATAAGGCCATAGGGAAGTAGAAATCTATAAGGAAGTTTCAAGCAAGAAATTAAGGAGAAAAGTTAAATTGTCAAGGTTCTACGAGGTTCGAGAGTTTATCATCAACAGTTGAAGCCGAAGAAGACGTTGTTTCTACTGAGCACTATGAGAGAGTCGAAGAAAGATGCATTTTGGTTGCTTTGTTAGTCCGCTTTCAATCTGGCACAAGATCTTTCTAGCACTGGTTTAACGTGTTTTACCATTGAGAAAAGTGTGGAACAAATCATCCCAAAATTGCATGCAAAAATCAGTGAAGAAAAGGAAAGGAAGAAAGATTAGGGTTCTTACGGAACTGTTACAAAACAGTTACAGAACCGTTACGAAGCCGAAACGTTATAAACCATTGTAACAGATATGAATGTTGCAGAACGCGTTGCAAAAGGTTCTTCTTCATCCAGCCTCCTATACAGCTCCAGATCTAATTAACCGAGTCCGTCAAATTCATGAAATATAGTACGTACGATCTGTTCAGCCTCCGGTCCAGCTTCCGGTTTACTTACTGGTCCAACCTATCAGGTTCGGTTCGAATCAAACCGATTCAGCGTCGCCCAACCTGGTCCAGACCGTTCGGGTCTGACCAAAAGACACATCAGCAACGCCGCGTTATCAAGCTTGCTGCCACATGTCACCGCCTCGTCAGCGTGACTCGTCACCACATCAGTAGTTTGTTACAGTCAGCTTCTCCATGGCAGCACTGTTCTGTCGCCACGTCAGCGGACAGGTACAGTCATTGTTCGCTAACTCAGCAACATATCCAGTCAGCGCAGTTGCCACGTCATCACCCGACCCTGTTGTGCTCAATGGGTTCTGTGACATATTGCCACATCAGAATGATGATGCTATGTCATCACATTTGTCCAGTCATCGACTGCCACATCAGCAGTCTTGATATAGTCACTGCTACGTTAGCAACAAAACGCGCGCTTCGTTCAGAACTTGTTGCCTCAATATCTTCTTCGTTTTAAGTCCGAAATGAGTGATTTTTGGCTCGTTAGAATTGTCTTTCAAATTCCTACAACATGAAAGAAAAAATTCCAGTGTTCTAGAAACTTTGATGTGCACTTGGAGCAGTAACATGATCGAGTTCGAGGTTCGTTAATAGCGACAAGATCGAGATCGAGGTTTGTGGATAGCGACATGATCGAGAGTTCGAGATGAGGATTGTTTAGACCCTTCAATATTTAGCCTTGCATCACATCGCAAGCACCTAAAGCCTCACCTTGCACGTGAGAACATAAGTCTTGCTCTTATCGCAAGCATAAAATCTCGTCTTCCACGCGAGTATAAAAACTTGCACCTAGGCAAGCATAAAGTCCCGTCTCAACCACGAGCCCAATGCCTGATGTTGGTCCAAAGTCTCGTCGACCCACGAGCCCAATGAAAAATATTGGTCCAAAGACTCGTACTCAACACAAGCAACAACCAGCCTGCCCGAGCAGCGAGCGCTTCAGCCTTGTTACGTTGCGAGCAAAATTACTTTCCCCAACCGCAAGCACACTACATCAAACCAAAGTCTCGACCAGCTCTCGAGCATCACAAGTCCACCACGTGGCAAAAATTCTCGCCTAGCACGTGAGCAAATTTTTTGCAGGTAATTACAGTTGGGGCCGTCTTTGTAATATCTACTCACGCTTGGGGCGAGTGTCATCATCAACGTTCGACGCAATAGGATAAACAAATTTCTTAACCCCCAACAAGTTGGAGGTTAGGAGGGGGCGATGTTTGTACCATATAGTTTGTATATGTGCTCAAGTGCCTCATCCCAATAATTCTACCTAGTATTGGGCCATTGGGTGATAAAATATGAAAGGATGATTATATCCCAGTCAACAATTATCCTTCTAAAACAAAACACCAGGTACATATTCAAACATGGAGTTACAGATCCCCAGAAAAAGGAGGGATCAGTTACAGAGAAGACCAAGTATGCCCTGGGAGTTACAGATCCTCAGAAAAAGGAGGGATCGGTTACTGAAAGACCAGGTATAACTTGTAAGTTACAGATCCTATAAAAATGGAAAATTGGTTGGGACCAGGAGAACCTAGCAAGCATTTGGTCCAGATACATAGTCAAAATGTATCTAGATGAAAACTGGGATGGATACAATTCCTCAAAAACCTATAAATAGAGGCTAAATCTCAACTAGAAAGGGGAGAAAAAAAATCTCAACTGGAGGAGAGGGGGCTACCATTTTCACCACGTTTCATTTGCTTAGATATGTTTCCTCACCAAGAGAAAAACCATTGTAATACTTATATCAATGAAACTTCTCTCCCCAAGGGGATTCATCCGTGGACGTAGGCTTACTTGCCGAACCACGTAAAATTCTTGTTTTCATTATTTATTTTTTATGGTTGTCTTACTTCTTCTTCATCATCATCATCAAATCAATTGTGTTTTGTGTCTAAAAGAAATTTTGGGTACAAACATTGGCGCCGACTTAGGGGATTCGTGTAAAACGATCGTGTTTTACCATTGAGAAAAGTGTGGAACAAATCATCCCAAAATTTCATGCAAAAATCAGTGAAGAAAAGGAAAGGAAGAAAGATTAGGGTTCTTACGGAACTGTTACAAAACAGTTACAAAACCGTAACGAAGCCGAAACGTTATAAACCATTGTAACAGATATGAATGTTGCAGAACGCGTTGCAAAAGTTTCTTCTTCACCCAGCCTCCTATACATCTCCAGATCTAATTAACCGAGTCCGTCAAATTCATGAAATATAGTCCGTACGATCTGTTCAGCCTCCGGTCCAGCTTCCGGTTTACTTACTGGTCCAACCTATCAGGTTCGGTTCGAATCAAACCGATTCAGCGTCGCCCAACCTGGTCCAGACCGTTCGGGTCTGACCAAAAGACACATCAGCAACGCCGCGTCATCAAGCTTGCTGCCACATGTCACCGCCTCGTCAGCGTGACTCGTCACCACATCAGTAGTTTTTTACAGTCAGCTTCTCCATGGCAGCACAGTTCTGTCGCCACGTCAGCGGACAGGTACAGTCATTGTTCGCTAACTCAGCAACATAACTAGTCAGCGCAGTTGCCACGTCATCACCCGACCCTGTTGTTCTCAATGGGTTATGCGACATATTGCCACATCAGCATGATGATACCACGCCATCACATTTGTCCAGTCATCGACTGCCACATCAGCAGTCTTGATACAGTCAGTGCTACGTCAGCAACAACACGCGCGCTTCGTTCAGAACTTGTTTCCTCAATATCTTCTTCGTTTTAAGTCCGAATTGAGTGGTTTTTGGCTCGTTAGAATTGTCTTTCAAATTCCTACAACTTGAAAGCAAAAATTCCAGTGTTCGAGAAACTTTGATGTGCACTTGGAGCAGTAACATGATCGAGTTCGAGGTTCGTTAATAGCGACAAGATCGAGATTGAGGTTTGTGGATAGCGACATGATCGAGAGTTCGAGATGAGGATTGATTAGACCCTTCAATATTTAGCCTTGCATCACATCGCAAGCACCTAAAGCCTCACCTTGCACGTGAGAACATAAGTCTTGCTCTTATCGCAAGCATAAAATCTCGTCTTCCACGCGAGTATAAAAACTTGCACCTAGGCAAGCATAAAGTCTCGTCTCAACCACGAGCCCAACGCCCGATGTTGGTCCAAAGTCTCGTCGACCCACGAGCCCAATGACCGATATTGGTCCAAAGACTCGTACTCAACACAAGCAACAGCCAGCCTGCCCGAGCAGCGAGCGCTTCAGCCTTGTTACGTTACGAGCAAAAAGACTTTACCCAAACGCAAGCACACTACATCAAACCAAAGTCTCGACCAGCTCTCGAGCATCACAAGTCCACCACGTGGCAAATAGTCTCGCCTAGCACGTGAGAAATTTTTTTGCAGGTAATTACAGTTGGGGCCGTCTTTGTAATATCTCTACTCACGCTTGGGGCGAGTGTCATCATCAACGTTCGACGCAATAGGATAAACAAATTTCTTAACCCCCAACAAGTTGGAGGTTAGGAGGGGGCGATGTTTGTACCATATAGTTTGTATATGGGCTCAAGTGCCTCAGCCCAATAATTCTACCTAGTATTGGGCCATTGGGTAATAAAATATGAAAGGATGATTATAGCCCAGTCAAAAATTATCCTTCTAAAACAAAACACCAGGTACATATTCAAACATGGAGTTACAGATCCCCAGAAAAAGGAGGGATCAGTTACAGAGAAGACCAAGTATGCCCTGGGAGTTACAGATCCTCAGAAAAAGGAGGGATCGGTTACTGAAAGACCAGGTATAACTTGTAAGTTACAGATCCAATAAAAAGGGAAAATTGGTTGGGACCAGGATAACCTAACAAGCATTTGGTCCAGATACATAGTCAAAATGTATCTAGATGAAAACTGGGATGGATACAATTCCTCAAAAACCTATAAATAGAGGCTAAATCTCAACTAGAAAGGGGAGAAAAAAAATCTCAACTGGAGGAGAGGGGGCTACCATTTTCACCGCGTTTCATCTGCTTAGATATGTTTCCTAACCAAGAGAAAAACCATTGTAATTTTTATATCAATGAAACTTCTCTCTCCAAGGGGATTCATCCGTGGACGTAGGCTTACTTGCCGAACCACGTAAAATTCTTGTTTTCATTATTTATTTTTTATGGTTGTCTTACTTCTTCTTCATCATCATCATCAAATCAATTGTGTTTTGTGTCTAAAAGAAATTTTGGGTACAAACATTGGCGCCGACTTAGGGTATTCGTGTAAAACGATCGTGTTTTACCATTGAGAAAAGTGTGGAACAAATCATCCCAAAATTCCATGCAAAAATCAGTGAAGAAAAGGAAAGGAAGAAAGATTAGGGTTCTTACGGAACTGTTACAAAACAGTTACAGAACCGTTATGAATCCGAAACGTTATAAACCATTGTAACAGATATGAATGTTACAGAACGCGTTGCAAAAGGTTCTTCGTCATCCAGCCTCCTATACAGCTCCAGATCTAATTAACCGAGTCCCTCAAATTCATGAAATATAGTCCGTACGATCTGTTCAGCCTCCGGTCCAGCTTCCGGTTTACTTACTGGTCCAACCTATCAGGTTCGGTTCGAATCAAACCGATTCAGCGTCGCCCAACCTGGTCCAGACCGTTCGGGTCTGACCAAAAGACACATCAGCAATGCCGCGTCATCAAGCTTGCTTCCACATGTAACCGCCTCGTCAGCGTGACTCGTCACCACATCAGTAGTTTGTTACAGTCAGCTTCTCCATGGCAGCACAGTTCTGTCGCCACGTCAGCGGACAGGTACAGTCATTGTTCGCTAACTCAGCAACATATCCAGTCAGCGCAGTTGCCACGTCATCACCCGACCCTGTTGTGCTCAATGGGTTCTGTGACATATTGCCACGTCAGCATGATGATGCCACGTCATCACATTTGTCCAGTCATCGACTGCCACATCAGCAGTCTTGATACAGTCACTGCTACGTCAGCAACAACACACGCGCTTCGTTCAGAACTTGTTTCCTCAATATCTTCTTCGTTTTAAGTCCGAATTGAGTGATTTTTGACTCGTTAGAATTGTCTTTCAAATTCCTACAACATGAAAGAAAAAATTCCAGTGTTCGAGAAACTTTGATGTGTACTTGGAGCAGGTAACATGATCGAGTTCGAGGTTCGTTAATAGCGACAAGATCGAGATCGAGGTTTGTGGATAGCGACATGATCGAGAGTTCTTGATGAGGATTGCTTAGACCCTTCAATATTTAGCCTTGCATCACATCGCAAGCACCTAAAGCCTCACCTTGCACGTGAGAACATAAGTCTTGCTCTTATCGCAAGCATAAAATCTCGTCTTCCACGCGAGTATAAAAACTTGCACCTAGGCAAGCATAAAGTCTCGTCTCAACCACGAGCCCAACGCCCGATGTTGGTCCAAAGTCTCGTCGACCCACGAGCCCAATGACCGATATTGGTCCAAAGACTCGTACTCAACACAAGCAACAGCCAGCCTGCCCGAGCAGCGAGCGCTTCAGCCTTGTTACGTTGCGAGCAAAAAGACTTTCCCAACCGCAAGCACACTACATCAAACCAAAGTCTCGACCAGCTCTCGAGTATCACAAGTCCACCACGTGGCAAAAAGTCTCGCCTAGCACGTGAGCAAATTTTTTGCAGGTAATTACAGTTGGGGCCATCTTTGTAATATCTCTACTCACGCTTGGGGAAAGTGTCATCATCAACGTTCGACGCAATAGGATAAACAAATTTCTTAACCCCCAACAAGTTGGAGGTTAGGAGGGGGCGATGTTTGTACCATATAGTTTGTATATGGGCTCAAGTGCCTCAGCCCAATAATTCTACCTAGTATTGGGCCATTGGGTAATAAAATATGAAAGGATGATTATAGCCCAGTCAACAATTATCCTTCTAAAACAGAACACCAGGTACATATTCAAACATGGAGTTACAGATCCCCAAAAAAAGAGGGATCAGTTACAGAGAAGACCAAGTATTCCCTGGGAGTTACAGATCCTCAGAAAAAGGAGGGATCGGTTACTGAAAGACCAGGTACAACTTGTAAGTTACAGATCCTATAAAAAGGGAAAATTGGTTGGGACCAGGAGAACCTAGCAAGCATTTGGTCCAGATACATAGTCAAAATGTATCTAGATGAAAACTGGGATGGATACAATTCCTCAAAAACCTATAAATAGAGGCTAAATCTCAACTAGAAAGGGGAGGATAAAATCTCAACTGGAGGAGAGGGGGCTACCATTTTCACCACGTTTCATCTGCTTAGATATGTTTCCTAACCAAGAGAAAAACCATTGTAATACTTATATCAATGAAACTTCTCTCCCCAAGGGGATTCATCCGTGGACGTAGGCTTACTTGCCGAACCACGTAAAATTCTTGTTTTCATTATTTATTTTTTATGGTTGTCTTACTTCTTCTTCATCATCATCATCAAATCAATTGTGTTTTGTGTCTAAAAGAAATTTTGGGTACAAACATTGGCGCCGACTTAGGGTATTCGTGTAAAACGATCGTGTTTTACCATTGAGAAAAGTGTGGAACAAATCATCCCAAAATTCCATGCAAAAATCAGTGAAGAAAAGGAAAGGAAGAAAGATTAGGGTTCTTACGGAACTGTTACAAAACAGTTACAGAACCGTTATGAATCCGAAACGTTATAAACCATTGTAACAGATATGAATGTTACAGAACGCGTTGCAAAAGGTTCTTCGTCATCCAGCCTCCTATACAGCTCCAGATCTAATTAACCGAGTCCCTCAAATTCATGAAATATAGTCCGTACGATCTGTTCAGCCTCCGGTCCAGCTTCCGGTTTACTTACTGGTCCAA
Organism: Papaver somniferum; assembly: GCF_003573695.1. Lineage (NCBI taxonomy): Eukaryota > Viridiplantae > Streptophyta > Magnoliopsida > Ranunculales > Papaveraceae > Papaver > Papaver somniferum. The sequence goes on along the minus strand of NC_039358.1, from coordinate 169,360,869 downwards.
CCTATCAGGTTCGGTTCGAATCAAACCGATTCAGCGTCGCCCAACCTGGTCCAGACCGTTCGGGTCTGACCAAAAGACACATCAGCAATGCCGCGTCATCAAGCTTGCTTCCACATGTAACCGCCTCGTCAGCGTGACTCGTCACCACATCAGTAGTTTGTTACAGTCAGCTTCTCCATGGCAGCACAGTTCTGTCGCCACGTCAGCGGACAGGTACAGTCATTGTTCGCTAACTCAGCAACATATCTAGTCAGCGCAGTTGCCACGTCATCACCCGACCCTGTTGTTCTCAATGGGTTATGCGACATATTGCCACATCAGCATGATGATGCAACGTCATCACATTTGTCCAGTCATCGACTGCCACATCAGCAGTCTTGATACAGTCAGTGCTACGTCAGCAACAACACGCGCGCTTCGTTCAGAACTTGTTTCCTCAATATCTTCTTCGTTTTAAGTCCGAATTGAGTGATTTTTGGCTCGTTAGAATTGTCTTTCAAATTCCTACAACATGAAAGCAAAAATTCCAGTGTTCGAGAAACTTTGATGTGCACTTGGAGCAGTAACATGATCGAGTTTGAGGTTCGTTAATAGCGACAAGATCGAGATCGAGGTTTGTGGATAGCGACATGATCGAGAGTTCGAGATGAGGATTGCTTAGACCCTTCAATATTTAGCCTTGCATCACATCGCAAGCACCTAAAGCCTCACCTTGCACGTGAGAACATAAGTCTTGCTCTTATCGCAAGCATAAAATCTCGTCTTCCACGCGAGTATAAAAACTTGCACCTAGGCAAGCATAAAGTCTCGTCTCAACCACGAGCCCAACGCCCGATGTTGGTCCAAAGTCTCGTCGACCCACGAGCCCAATGACCGATATTGGTCCAAAGACTCGTACTCAACACAAGCAACAGCCAGCCTGCCCGAGCAGCGAGCGCTTCAGCCTTGTTACGTTGCGAGCGAAAAGACTTTCCCCAACCGCAAGCACACTACATCAAACCAAAGTCTCGACCAGCTCTCGAGCATCACAAGTCCACCACGTGGCAAAAAGTCTCGCCTAGCACGTGAGCAAATTTTTTGCAGGTAATTACAGTTGGGGCCGTCTTTGTAATATCTCTACTCACGCTTGGGGCGAGTGTCATCATCAACGTTCGACGCAATAGGATAAACAAATTTCTTAACCCCCAACAAGTTGGAGGTTAGGAGGGGGCGATGTTTGTACCATATAGTTTGTATATGGGCTCAAGTGCCTCACCCAATAATTCTACCTAGTATTGGGCCATTGGGTAATAAAATATGAAATGATGATTATAGCCCAGTCAACAATTATCCTTCTAAAACAGAACACCAGGTACATATTCAAACATGGAGTTACAGATCCCCAGAAAAAAAGGGATCAGTTACAGAGAAGACCAAGTATTTCCTGGGAGTTACAGATCCTCAGAAAAAGGAGGGATCGGTTACTGAAAGACCAGTTATAACTTGTAAGTTACAGATCCTATAAAAAGGGAAAATTGGTTGGGACCAGGAGAACCTAGCAAGCATTTGGTCCAGATACATAGTCAAAATGTATCTAGATGAAAACTGGGATGGATACAATTCCTCAAAAACCTATAAATAAAGGCTAAATCTCAACTAGAAAGGGGAGGATAAAATCTCAACTGGAGGAGAGGGGGCTACCATTTTCACCACGTTTCATGTGCTTAGATATGTTTCCTAACCAAGAGAAAAACCATTGTAATACTTATATCAATGAAACTTCTCTCCCCAAGGGGATTCATCCGTGGACGTAGGCTTACTTGCCGAACCACGTAAAATTCTTGTTTTCATTATTTATTTTTTATGGTTGTCTTACTTCTTCTTCATCATCATCATCAAATCAATTGTGTTTTGTGTCTAAAAGAAATTTTGGGTACAAACATTGGCGCCGACTTAGGGGATTCGTGTAAAACGATCGTGTTTTACTATTGAGACAAGTGTGGAACAAATCATCCCACAATTCCATGCAAAACTCAGTGAAGAAAAGGAAAGGAAGAAAGATTAGGGTTCTTACGGAACTGTTACAAAACAGTTACAGAACCGTTACGAATCCGAAACGTTATAAACCATTGTAACAGATATGAATGTTGCAGAACGCGTTGCAAAAGGTTCTTCTTCATCCAGCCTCCTATACAGCTCCAGATCTAATTAACCGAGTCCGTCAAATTCATGAAATATAGTCCGTACGATCTGTTCAGCCTCCGGTCCAGCTTCCGGTTTACTTACTGGTCCAACCTATCAGGTTCGGTTCGAATCAAACCGATTCAGCGTCGCCCAACCTGGTCCAGACCGTTCGGGTCTGACCAAAAGACACATCAGCAACGCCGCGTCATCAAGCTTGCTGCCACATGTCACCTCCTCGTCAGCGTGACTCGTCACCACATCACTAGTTTTTTACAGTCAGCTTCTCCATGGCAGCACAGTTTTGTCGCCATGTCAGCGGAAAGGTACAGTCATTGTTCGCTAACTCAGCAACATATCCAGTCAGCGCAGTTGCCACGTCATCACCCGACCCTGTTGTGCTCAATGGGTTCTGTGACATATTTCCACATCAGCATGATGATGCCATGTCATCACATTTGTCCAGTCATCGACTGCCACATCAGCAGTCTTGATACAGTCACTGCTACGTTAGCAACAACACGCGCGCTTCGTTCAGAACTTGTTTCCTCAATATCTTCTTCGTTTTAAGTCCGAATTGAGTGATTTTTGGCTCGTTAGAATTGTCTTTCAAATTCCTACAACATGAAAGCAAAAATTCCAGTGTTCGAGAAACTTTGATGTGCACTTGGAGCAGTAACATGATCGAGTTCGAGGTTCGTTAATAGCGACAAGATCGAGATCGAGGTTTGTGGATAGCGACATGATCGAGAGTTCGAGATGAGGATTGTTTAGACCCTTCAATATTTAGCCTTTCATCACATAGCAAGCACCTAAAGCCTCAACTTGCACGTGAGAACATAAGTCTTGCTCTTATCGCAAGCATAAAATCTCGTCTTCCACGCGAGTATAAAAACTTGCACCTAGGCAAGCATAAAGTCTCGTCTCAACCACGATCCCAACGCCCGATGTTGGTCCAAAGTCTCGTCGACCCACGAGCCCAATGACCGATATTGGTCCAAAGACTCGTACTCAACACAAGCAACAACCAGCCTGCCCGAGAAGCGAGCGCTTCAGCCTTGTTACGTTGCGAGCAAAAAGACTTTCCACAACCGCAAGCACACTACATCAAACCAAAGTCTCGACCAGCTCTCGAGCATCACAAGTCCACCACGTGGCAAAAAGTCTCGCCTAGCACGTGAGCGAATTTTTTGCAGGTAATTACAGTTGGGGCCGTCTTTGTAATATCTCTACTCACGCTTGGGGCGAGTGTCATCATCAACGTTCGACGCAATAGGATAAACAAAATTCTTAACCCACAACAAGTTGGAGGTTAGGAGGGGGCGATGTTTGTACCATATAGTTTGTATATGGGCTCAAGTGCCTCAACCCAATAATTCTACCTAGTATTGGGCCATTGGGTAATAAAATATGAAAGGATGATTATAGCCCAGTCAACAATTATCCTTCTAAAACAGAACACCAGGTACATATTCAAACATGGAGTTACAGATCCTCAGAAAAAGGAGGGATCAGTTACAGAGAAGACCAAGTATGCCCTGGGAGCTACAGATCCTCAGAAAAGGAGGGATCGGTTACTGAAAGACCAGGTATAACTTGTAAGTTACAGATCCTATAAAAAAGGAAAATTGGTTGGGACCAGGAGAACCTAGCAAGCATTTGGTCCAGATACATAGTCAAAATGTATCTAGATGAAAACTGGGATGGATACAATTCCTCAAAAACCTATAAATAGAGGCTAAATCTCAACTAGAAAGGGGAGAAAAAAATCTCAACTGGAGGAGAGGGGGGTACCATTTTCACCACGTTTCATATGCTTAGATATGTTTCCTAACCAAGAGAAAAACCATTGTAATACTTATATCAATGAAACTTCTCTCTCCAAGGGGATTCATCCGTCGACGTAGGCTTACTTGCCGAACCACGTAAAATTCTTGTTTTCATTATTTATTTTTTATGGTTGTCTTACTTCTTCTTCATCATCATCATCAAATCAATTGTGTTTTGTGTCTAAAAGAAACTTTGGGTACAAACATTGGCGCCGACTTAGGGGATTCGTGTAAAACGATCGTGTTTTACCATTGAGAAAAGTGTGGAACAAATCATCCCAAAATTCCATGCAAAAATCAGTGAAGAAAAGGAAAGGAAGAAAGATTAGGGTTCTTACGGAACTGTTACAAAACAGTTACAGAACCGTTACGAAGCCGAAAAGTTATAAACCATTGTAACAGATATGAATGTTGCAGAACGCGTTGCAAAAGGTTCTTCTTCATCCAGCCTCCTATACAGCTCCAGATCTAATTAACCGAGTCCCTCAAATTCATGAAATATAGTCCGTACGATCTGTTTAGCCTCCGGTCCAGCTTCCGGTTTACTTACTGGTCCAACCTATCAGGTTCAGTTCGAATCAAACCGATTCAGCGTCGCCCAACCTGGTCCAGACTGTTCGGGTCTGACCAAAAGACACATCAGCAACGCCGCGTCATCAAGCTTGCTGCCACATGTAACCGCCTCGTCAGCGTGACTCGTCACCACATCAGTAGTTTTTTACAGTCAGCTTCTCCATGGAAGCACAGTTCTGTCGCCACGTCAGCGGACAGGTACAGTCATTGTTCGCTAACTCAGCAACATATCTAGTCAGCGCAGTTGCCACGTCATCACCCGACCCTGTTGTTCTCAATGGGTTCTGCGACATATTGCCACATCAGCATGATGATGCCACGTCATCACATTTGTCCAGTCATCGACTGCCACATCAGCAGTCTTGATACAGTCACTGCTACGTCAGCAATAACATGCGCGCTTCGTTCAGAACTTGTTTCCTCAATATTTTTTTTGTTTTAAGTCCGAATTGAGTGATTTTTGGCTCGTTAGAATTGTCTTTCAAATTTCTACAACATGAAAGCAAAAATTCCAGTGTTCGAGAAACTTTGATGTGCACTTGGAGCAGTAACATGATCGAGTTCGAGGTTCGTTAATAGCGACAAGATCGAGATCGAGGTTTGTGGATAGCGACATGATAGAGAGTTCGAGATGAGGATTGCTTAGACCATTCAATATTTAGCCTTGCATCATCACATCGCAAGCACCTAAAGCCTCACCTTGCACGTGAGAACATAAGTCTTGCTCTTATCGCAAGCATAAAATCTCGTCTTCAACGCGAGTATAAAAACTTGCACCTAGGCAAGCAAAAAGTCTCGTCTCAACCACGAGCCCAACGCCCGATGTTGGTCCAAAGTCTCGTCGACCCACGAGCCCAATGACCGATATTGGTCCAAAGACTCGTACTCAACACAAGCAATAGCCAGCCTGCCCGAACAGCGAGCGCTTCAGCCTTGTTACGTTGCGAGCAAAAAGACTTTCCCCAACCGCAAGCACACTACATCAAACCAAAGTTTCGACCAGCTTTCGAGCATCACAAGTCCACCACGTGGCAAAAAGTCTCGGCTAGCACGTGAGCAAATTTTTTGCAGGTAATTACAGTTGGGGCCGTCTTTGTAATATCTCTACTCACGCTTGGGGCGAGTGTCATCATCAACGTTCGACGCAGTAGGATAAACAAATTTCTTAACCCCCAACAAGTTGGAGGTTAGGAGGGGGCGATGTTTGTACCATATAGTTTGTATATGGGCTCAAGTGCCTCAGCCCAATAATTCTACCTAGTATTGGGCCATTGGGTAATAAAATATGAAAGGATGATTATAGCCCAGTCAACAATTATCCTTCTAAAACAAAACACCAGGTACATATTCAAACATGGAGTTACAGATCCCCAGAAAAAGGAGGGATCAGTTACAGAGAAGACCAAGTATGCCCTGGGAGTTACAGATCCTCAGAAAAAGGAGGGATCGGTTACTGAAAGACCAGGTATAACTTGTAAGTTACAGATCTTATAAAAAGGGAAAATTGGTTGGGACCAGGATAACCTAGCAAGCATTTTTTCCAGATACATAGTCAAAATGTATCTAGATGAAAACTGGGATGGATACAATTCCTCAAAAACCTATAAATAGAGGCTAAATCTCAACTAGAAAGGGGAGAAAAAAAATCTCAACTGGAGGAGAGGGGGCTACCATTTTCACCGCGTTTCATCTGCTTAGATATGTTTCTTAACCAAGAGAAAAACCATTGTAATACTTATATCAATGAAACTTCTCTCTCCAAGGGGATTCATCCGTGGACGTAGGCTTACTTGCCGATACACGTAAAATTCTTGTTTTCATTATTTATTTTTTATGGTTGTCTTACTTCTTCTTCATCATCATCATCAAATAAATTGTGTTTTGTGTCTAAAAGAAATTTTGGGTACAAACATTGGCGCCGACTTAGGGTATTCGTGTAAAACGATCGTGTTTTACCATTGAGAAAAGTGTGGAACAAATCATCCCAAAATTCCATGCAAAAATCAGTGAAGAAAAGGAAAGGAAAAAAGATTAGGGTTCTTACGGAACTGTTACAAAACAGTTACAGAACCGTTACGAAGCCGAAACGTTATAAACCATTGTAACAGATATGAATGTTGCAGAACGCGTTGCAAAAGGTTCTTCTTCATCCAGCCTCCTATACAGCTCCAGATCTAATTAACCGAGTCCCTCAAATTCATGAAATATAGTCCGTACGATCTGTTCAGCCTCCGGTCCAGCTTCCGGTTTACTTACTGGTCCAATCTATCAGGTTCGGTTCGAATCAAACCGATTCAGCGTCGCCCAACCTGGTCCAGACCGTTCGGGTCTGACCAAAAGACACATCAGCAACGCCGCGTCATCAAGCTTGCTGCCACATGTCACCGCCTCGTCAGCGTGACTCGTCACCACATCAGTAGTTTGTTATAGTCAGCTTCTCCATGGCAGCACAGTTCTGTCGCCACGTCAGCGGACAGGTACAGTCATTGTTCGCTAACTCAGCAACATATCCAGTCAGCGCAGTTGCCACGTCATCACCCGACCATGTTGTTCTCAATGGGTTCTGCGACATATTGCCACATCAGCATGATGATGCCATTTTATCACATTTGTCCAGTCATCGACTGCCACATCAGCAGTCTTGATACAGTCACCGCTACGTTAGCAACAACACGCGCGCTTCGTTCAGAACTTGTATCCTCAATATCTTCTTCGTTTTAAGTCCGAATTGAGTGATTTTTGGCTCGTTAGAATTGTCTTTCAAATTCCTACAACATGAAAGCAAAAATTCCAGTGTTCGAGAAACTTTGATGTGCACTTGGAGCAGTAACATGATCGAGTTCGAGGTTCGTTAATAGCGACAAGATCGAGATCGAGGTTTGTGGATAGCGACATGATCGAGATCGAGGTTTGTGGATAGCGACATGATCGAGAGTTCGAGATGAGGATTGTTTAGACCCTTCAATATTTAGCCTTGCATCACATCGCAAGCACCAAAAGCCTCACCTCGCACGTGAGAACATAAGTCTTGCTCTTATCGCAAGCATAAAATCTCGTCTTCCACGCGAGTATAAAAACTTGCACCTAGGCAAGCATAAGGTCTCGTCTCAACCACGAGCCCAACGCCCGATGTTGGTCCAAAGTCTCGTCGACCCACGAGCCCAATGACCGATATTGGTCCAAAGACTCGTACTCAACACAAGCAACAACCATCCTGCCCGAGCAGCGAGCGCTTCAGCCTTGTTACGTTGCGAGAAAAAAGACTTTCCCCAACCGCAAGCACACTACATCAAACCAAAGTCTCGACCAGCTCTAGAGCATCACAAGTCCACCACGTGGCAAAAAGTCTCGCCTAGCACGTGAGCAAACTTTTTACAGGTAATTACAGTTGGGGCCGTCTTTGTAATATCTCTACTCACGCTTGGGGCGAGTGTCATCATCAACGTTCGACGTAATAGGATAAACAAATTTCTTAACCCCCAAAAAGTTGGAGGTTAGGAGGGGGCGATGTTTGTACCATATAGTTTGTATATGGGCTCAAGTGCCTCAGCCCAATAATTCTACCTAGTATTGGGCCATTGGGTAATAAAATATGAAAGGATGATTATAGCCCAGTCAATAATTATCCTTCTAAAACAAAACACCAGGTACATATTCAAACATGGAGTTACAGATCCCCAGAAAAAGGAGGGATCAGTTACAGAGAAGACCAAGTATTCCCTGGGAGTTACAGATCCTCAGAAAAAGGAGGGATCGGTTACTGAAAGACCAGGTATAACTTGTAAGTTACAGATCCTATAAAAAGGGAAAATTGGTTGGGACCAGGAGAACCTAGCAAGCATTTGGTCCAGATACATAGTCAAAATGTATCTAGATGAAAACTGGGATGGATACAATTCCTCAAAAATCTATAAATAGAGGCTAAATCTCAACTAGAAAGGGGAGAAAAAAATCTCAACTGGAGGAGAGGGGGCTACCATTTTCACCACGTTTCATCTGCTTAGATATGTTTCCTAACCAAGAGAAAAACCATTGTAATACTTATATCAATGAAACTTCTCTCCCCAAGGGGATTCATCCGTGGACGTAGGCTTACTTGCCGAACCACGTAAAATTCTTGTTTTCATTATTTATTTTTTATGGTTGTCTTACTTGTTCTTCATCATCATCATCAAATCAATTGTGTTTTGTGTCTAAAAGAAATTTTGGGTACAAACATTGGCGCCGACTTAGGGGATTCGTGTAAAACGATCGTGTTTTACCATTGAGAAAAGTGTGGAACAAATCATCCCAAAATTCCATGCAAAAATCAGTGAAGAAAAGGAAAGGAAGAAAGATTAGGGTTCTTACGGAACTGTTACAAAACAGTTACAGAACCGTTACGAAGCCGAAACGTTATAAACCATTGTAACGGATATGAATGTTGCAGAACGCGTTGCAAAAGGTTCTTCTTCATCCAGCCTCCTATACAGCTCCAGATCTAATTAACCGAGTCCGTCAAATTCATGAAATATAGTCCGTACGATCTGTTCAGCCTCCGGTCCAGCTTTCGGTTTACTTACTGGTCCAACCTATCAGGTTTGGTTCGAATCAAACCGATTCATCGTCGCCCAACCTGGTCCAGACCGTTCGGGTCTGACCAAAAGACACATCAGCAACGCCGCGTCATCAAGCTTGCTGCCACATGTCACCGCCTCGTCAGCGTGACTCGTCACCACATCAGTAGTTTGTTACAGTCAGCTTCTCCATGGCAGCACAGTTCTGTCGCCACGTCAGCGGACAAGTACAGTCATTGTTCGCTAACTCAGCAACATATCCAGTCAGTGCAGTTGCCATGTCATCACCCGACCCTGTTGTGTACAATGGGGTCTGTGACATATTTCCACATCAGCATGATGATGCCATGTCATCACATTTGTCCAGTCATCGACTGCCACATCAGCAGTCTTGATACAGTCACTGCTACGTTCAGCAACAACACGCGCGCTTCGTTCAGAACTTGTTTCCTCAATATCTTCTTCGTTTTAAGTCCGAATTGAGTGATTTTTGGCTCGTTACAATTGTCTTTCAAATTCCTACAACATGAAAGCAAAAATTCCAGTGTTCGAGAAACTTTAATGTGCACTTGGAGCAGTAACATGATCGAGTTCGAGGTTCGTTAATAGCGACAAGATCGAGATCGAGGTTTGTGGATAGCGACATGATCGAGAGTTCGATATGAGGATTGTTTAGACCCTTCAATATTTAGCCTTGCATCACATCACAAGCACTTAAAGCCTCACCTCGCACGTGAGAACATAAGTCTTGCTCTTATCGCAAGCATAAAATCTCGTCTTCCACGCGAGTATAAAAACTTGCACCTAGGCAAGCATAAGGTCTCGTCTCAACCACGAGCCCGACGCCCGATGTTGGTCCAAAGTCTCGTCGACCCACGAGCCCAATGACCGATATTGGTCCAAAGACTCGTACTCAACACAAGCAACAGCCAGCCTGCCCGAGCAGCGAGCGTTTCAGCCTTGTTACGTTGCGAGCAAAAATACTTTCCCCAACCGCAAGCACACTACATCAAACCAAAGTCTCGACCAGCTCTCGAGCATCACAAGTCCACCACGTGGCAAAAAGTCTCGCCTAGCACGTGAGCAAATTTTTTGCAAGTAATTACAGTTGGGGCCGTCTTTGTAATATCTCTACTCACGCTTGGGGCGAGTGTCATCATCAACGTTCGACGCAGTAGGATAAACAAATTTCTTAACCCCCAACAAGTTGGAGGTTAGGAGGGGGCGATGTTTGTACCATATAGTTTGTATATGGGATCAAGTGCCTCAGCCCAATAATTCTACCTAGTATTGGGCCATTGGGTAATAAAATATGAAAGGATGATTATAGCCCAGTCAACAATTATCCTTCTAAAACAAAACACCAGGTACATATTCAAACATGGAGTTACAGATCCCCAGAAAAAGGAGGGATCAGTTACAGAGAAGACCAAGTATGCCCTGGGAGTTACAGATCCTCAGAAAAAGGAGGGATCGGTTACTGAAAGACCAGGTATAACTTGTAAGTTACAGATCCTATAAAAAAGGAAAATTGGTTGGGACCAGGAGAACCTAGCAAGCATTTGGTCCAGATACATAGTCAAAATGTATCTAGATGAAAACTGGGATGGATACAATTCCTCAAAAACCTATAAATAGAGGCTAAATCTCAACTAGAAAGGGGAGAAAAAAAATCTCAACTGGAGGAGAGGGGGCTACCATTTTCACCACGTTTCATCTGCTTAGATATGTTTCCTAACCAAGAGAAAAACCATTGTAATACTTATATCAATGAAACTTCTCTCCCCAAGGGGATTCATCCGTGGACGTAGGCTTACTTGCCGAACCACGTAAAATTCTTGTTTTCATTATTTATTTTTTATGGTTGTCTTACTTCTTCTTCATCATCATCATCAAATCAATTGTGTTTTGTGTCTCCAAGAAATTTTGGCTACAAACATTGGCGCCGACTTAGGGGATTCATGTAAAACGATCGTGTTTTACCATTGAGAAAAGTGTGGAACAAATCATCCCCAAATTCCATGCAAAAATCAGTGAAGAAAAGGAAAGGAAGAAAGATTAGGGTTCTTACGGAACTGTTACAAAACAGTTACAGAACCGTTACGAAGCCGAAACGTTATAAACCATTGTAACGGATATGAATGTTGCAGAACGCGTTGCAAAAGGTTCTTCTTCATCCAGCCTCCTATACAGCTCCAGATCTGATTAACCGAGTCCGTCAAATTCATGAAATATAGTCCGTATGATCTGTTCAGCCTCCGGTACAGCTTCCGGTTTACTTACTGGTCCAACCTATCAGGTTCGGTTCGAATCAAACCGATTCAGCGTCGCCCAACCTGGTCCAGACCGTTCGGGTCTGACCAAAAGACACATCAGCAACGCCGCGCCATCAAGCTTGTTACCGCCTCGTCAGCGTGACTCGTCACCATGTCAGTAGTTTGTTACAGTCATCTTCTCCATGGCAGCACAGTTCTGTCGCCACGTCAGCGGACAGGTACAGTCATTGTTCGCTAACTCAGCAACATATCCAATCAGCGCAGTTGCCACGTCATCACCCAACCCTGTTGTGCTCAATGGGTTCTGCGACATATTGCCACTTCAGCATGATGATGCCACATCATCACATTTGTCCAGTCATCGACTGCCACATCAGCAGTCTTGATACAGTCACTGCTACGTCAGCAACAACACGCGCGCTTCATTCAGAACTTGTTTCGTTAATATCTTCTTCGTTTTAAGTCCGAATTGAGTGATTTTTGGCTCGTTAGAATTGTCTTTCAAATTCCTACAACATGAAAGCGAAAATTCCAGTGTTCGAGAAACTTTGATGTGCACTTGGAGCAGTAACATGATCGAGTTCGAGGTTCGTTAATAGCGACAAAATCGAGATCGAGGTTTGTGGATAGCGACATGATCGAGATTTCTTGATGAGGATTGCTTAGACCCTTTAATATTTAGCCTTGAATCACATCGCAAGAACCTAAAGCCTCACCTTGCACGTGAGAACATAAGTCTTGCTCTTATCGTAAGCATAAAATCTCGTCTTGCACGCGAGTATAAAAACTTTCACCTAGGAAAGCATAAAGTCTCGTCTCAACCACGAGCCAAACGCCCGATGTTGGTCCAAATTCTCGTCGACCATGAGCCCAATGACTGATATTGTTCCAAAGACTCGTACTCAACACAAGCAACAGCCATCCTGCCCGAGCAGCGAGCCCTTCAGCCTTGTTACGTTGCGAGCAAAAAGACTTTCCCCAACCGCAAGCACACTACATCAAAACCAAGTCTCGACCATCTCTCGAGCATCACAAGTCCACCACGTGGCAAAAAGTCTCGCCTAGCACGTGATCAAATTTTTTGCAGGTAATTACAGTTGGGGCCATCTTTGTAATATCTCTACTCACGCTTGGGGAGAGTGTCATCATCAACGTTCGACGCAATAGGATAAACAAATTTCTTAACCCCCAACAAGTTGGAGGTTAAGAGGGGGCGATGTTTGTACCATATAGTTTGTATATGGGCTCAAGTGCCTCAGCCCAATAATTCTACCTAGTATTGGGCCATTGGGTAATAAAATATGAAAGGATGATTATAGCCCAGTCAACAATTATCCTTCTACAACAAAACACCAGGTGCATATTAAAACATGGAGTTACAGATCTCCAGAAAAAGGAGGGATCAGTTACAGAGAAGACCAAGTATTCCCTGGGAGTTATAGATCCTCAGAAAAAGGAGGGATCGGTTACTGAAATACCAGGTATAACTTGTAAGTTACAGATCCTATAAAAAGAGAAAATTGGTTGGGACCAGGAGAACCTAGCAAGCATTTGGTCCAGATACATAGTCAAAATGTATCTAGATGAAAACTGGGATGGATACAATTCCTCAAAAACCTATAAATAGAGGCTAAATCTCAACTAGAAAGGGGAGAAAAAAATCTCAACTGGAGGAGAGGGGGATACCATTTTCACCACGTTTCATCTGCTTAGATTTGTTTCCTAACCAAGAGAAAAACCATTGTAATACTTATATCAATGAAACTTCTCTCCCCAAGGGGATTCATCCGTGGACGTAGGCTTACTTGCCGAACCACGTAAAATTCTTGTTTTCATTATTTATTTTTTATGGTTGTCTTACTTCTTCTTCATCATCATCATCAAATCAATTGTGTTTTGTGTCTCCAAGAAATTTTGGCTACAAACATTGGCGCCGACTTAGGGGATTCATGTAAAACGATCGTGTTTTACCATTGAGAAAAGTGTGGAACAAATCATCCCCAAATTCCATGCAAAAATCAGTGAAGAAAAGGAAAGGAAGAAAGATTAGGGTTCTTACGGAACTGTTACAAAACAGTTACAGAACCGTTACGAAGCCGAAACGTTATAAACCATTGTAACGGATATGAATGTTGCAGAACGCGTTGCAAAAGGTTCTTCTTCATCCCCTCCTATACAGCTCCAGATCTAATTAACCGAGTCCGTCAAATTCATGAAATATAGTCCGTACGATCTGTTCAGCCTCCGGTCCAGCTTTCGGTTTACTTACTGGTCCAACCTATCAGGTTTGGTTCGAATCAAACCGATTCATCGTCGCCCAACCTGGTCCAGACCGTTCGGGTCTGACCAAAAGACACATCAGCAACGCCGCGTCATCAAGCTTGCTGCCACATGTCACCGCCTCGTCAGCGTGACTCGTCACCACATCAGTAGTTTGTTACAGTCAGCTTCTCCATGGCAGCACAGTTCTGTCGCCACGTCAGCGGACAGGTACAGTCATTGTTCGCTAACTCAGCAACATATCTAGTCAGCGCAGTTGCCACGTCATCACCCGACCCTGTTGTTCTCAATGGGTTATGCGACATATTGCCACATCAGCATGATGATGCAACGTCATCACATTTGTCCAGTCATCGACTGCCACATCAGCAGTCTTGATACAGTCAGTGCTACGTCAGCAACAACACGCGCGCTTCGTTCAGAACTTGTTTCCTCAATATCTTCTTCGTTTTAAGTCCGAATTGAGTGGTTTTTGGCTCGTTAGAATTGTCTTTCAAATTCCTACAACTTGAAAGCAAAAATTCCAGTGTTCGAGAAACTTTGATGTGCACTTGGAGCAGTAACATGATCGAGTTCGAGGTTCGTTAATAGCGACAAGATCGAGATTGAGGTTTGTGGATAGCGACATGATCGAGAGTTCGAGATGAGGATTGATTAGACCCTTCAATATTTAGCCTTGCATCACATCGCAAGCACCTAAAGCCTCACCTTGCACGTGAGAACATAAGTCTTGCTCTTATCGCAAGCATAAAATCTCGTCTTCCACGCGAGTATAAAAACTTGCACCTAGGCAAGCATAAAGTCTCGTCTCAACCACGAGCCCAACGCCCGATGTTGGTCCAAAGTCTCGTCGACCCACGAGCCCAATGACCGATATTGGTCCAAAGACTCGTACTCAACACAAGCAACAGCCAGCCTGCCCGAGCAGCGAGCGCTTCAGCCTTGTTACGTTGCGAGCAAAAAGACTTTCCCAACCGCAAGCACACTACATCAAACCAAAGTCTCGACCAGCTCTCGAGTATCACAAGTCCACCACGTGGCAAAAAGTCTCGCCTAGCACGTGAGCAAATTTTTTGCAGGTAATTACAGTTGGGGCCATCTTTGTAATATCTCTACTCACGCTTGGGGAAAGTGTCATCATCAACGTTCGACGCAATAGGATAAACAAATTTCTTAACCCCCAACAAGTTGGAGGTTAGGAGGGGGCGATGTTTGTACCATATAGTTTGTATATGGGCTCAAGTGCCTCAGCCCAATAATTCTACCTAGTATTGGGCCATTGGGTAATAAAATATGAAAGGATGATTATAGCCCAGTCAACAATTATCCTTCTAAAACAGAACACCAGGTACATATTCAAACATGGAGTTACAGATCCCCAAAAAAAGGAGGGATCAGTTACAGAGAAGACCAAGTATGCCCTGGGAGTTACAGATCCTTAGAAAAATGAGGGATCGGTTACTGAAAGACCAGGTATAACTTGTAAGTTACAGATCCTATAAAAAATGAAAATTGGTTGGGACCAGGAGAACCTAGCAAGCATTTGGTCCAGATACATAGTCAAAATGTATCTAGATGAAAACTGGGATGGATACAATTCCTCAAAAACCTATAAATAGAGGCTAAATCTCAACTAGAAAGGGGAGAAAAAAATCTCAACTGGAGGAGAGGGGGCTACCATTTTCACCACGTTTCATCTGCTTAGATATGTTTCCTAACCAAGAGAAAAACCATTGTAATACTTATATCAATGAAACTTCTCTCCCCAAGGGGATTCATCCGTCGACGTATGCTTACTTGCCGAACCACGTAAAATTCTTGTTTTCATTATTTATTTTTTATGGTTGTCTTACTTCTTCTTCATCATCATCATCAAATCAATTGTGTTTTGTGTCTAAAAGAAATTTTGGGTACAAACATTGGCGCCGACTTAGGGTATTCGTGTAAAACGATCGTGTTTTACCATTGAGAAAAGTGTGGAACAAATCATCCCAAAATTCCATGCAAAAATCAGTGAAGAAAAGGAAAGGAAGAAAGATTAGGGTTCTTACGGAACTGTTACAAAACAGTTACAGAACCGTTACGAAGCCGAAACGTTATAAACCATTGTAACAGATATGAATGTTGCAGAACGCGTTGCAAAAGGTTCTTCTTCATCCAGCCTCCTATACAGCTCCAGATCTAATTAACCGAGTCCGTCAAATTCATGAAATATAGTCCGTACGATCTGTTCAGCCTCCGGTCCAGCTTTCGGTTTACTTACTGGTCCAACCTATCAGGTTTGGTTCGAATCAAACCGATTCATCGTCGCCCAACCTGGTCCAGACCGTTCGGGTCTGACCAAAAGACACATCAGCAACGCCGCGTCATCAAGCTTGCTGCCACATGTCACCGCCTCGTCAGCGTGACTCGTCACCACATCAGTAGTTTGTTACAGTCAGCTTCTCCATGGCAGCACAGTTCTGTCGCCACGTCAGCGGACAAGTACAGTCATTGTTCGCTAACTCAGCAACATATCCAGTCAGTGCAGTTGCCATGTCATCACCCGACCCTGTTGTGTACAATGGGGTCTGTGACATATTTCCACATCAGCATGATGATGCCATGTCATCACATTTGTCCAGTCATCGACTGCCACATCAGCAGTCTTGATACAGTCACTGCTACGTTCAGCAACAACACGCGCGCTTCGTTCAGAACTTGTTTCCTCAATATCTTCTTCGTTTTAAGTCCGAATTGAGTGATTTTTGGCTCGTTAGAATTGTCTTTCAAATTCCTACAACATGAAAGCAAAAATTCCAGTGTTCGAGAAACTTTGATGTGCACTTGGAGCAGTAACATGATCGAGTTCGAGGTTCGTTAATAGCGACAAGATCGAGATCGAGGGCTTACTTGCCGAACCACGTAAAATTCTTGTTTTCATTATTTATTTTTTATGGTTGTCTTACTTCTTCTTCATCATCATCATCAAATCAATTGTGTTTTGTGTCTAAAAGAAATTTTGGGTACAAACATTGGCGCCGACTTAGGGTATTCGTGTAAAACGATCGTGTTTTACCATTGAGAAAAGTGTGGAACAAATCATCCCAAAATTCCATGCAAAAATCAGTGAAGAAAAGGAAAGGAAGAAAGATTAGGGTTCTTACGGAACTGTTACAAAACAGTTACAGAACCGTTACGAAGCCGAAACGTTATAAACCATTGTAACAGATATGAATGTTGCAGAACGCGTTGCAAAAGTTTCTTCTTCATCCAGCCTCCTATAAAGCTCCAGATCTAATTAACCGAGTCCGTCAAATTCATGAAATATAGTCCGTACTATCTGTTCAGCCTCCGGTCCAGCTTCCGGTTTACTTACTGGTCCAACCTATCAGGTTCGGTTCGAATCAAAACGATTCAGCGTCGCCCAACCTGGTCCAGACCGTTCGGGTCTGACCAAAAGACACATCAGCAACGCCGTGTCATCAAGCTTGCTGCCACATGTCACCGCCTCGTCAGCGTGACTCGTCACCACATCAGTAGTTTGTTACAGTCAGCTTCTGCATGGCAGCACAGTTCTGTCGCCACGTCAGCGGACAGGTACAGTCATTGTTCGCTAACTCAGCAACATATCCAGTCAGCGCCGTTGCCACGTCATCACCCGAACCTGTTGTGCTCAATGGGTTCTGTGACATGTTGCCACATCAGCATGATGATGCCATGTCATCACATTTGTCCAGTCATCGACTGCCACATCAGCAGTCTTGATACAGTCACTGCTACGTTAGCAACAACACGCGCGCTTCGTTCAGTACTTGTTTCCTCAATATCTTCTTCGTTTTAAGTCCGAATTGAGTGATTTTTGGCTCGTTAGAATTATCTTTCAAATTCCTACAACATGAAAGCAAAAATGCCAGTGTTCGAGAAACTTTGATGTGCACTTGGAGCAGTAACATGATCGAGTTCGAGGTTCGTTAATAGCGACAAGATCGAGATCTAGGTTTGTGGATAGCGACATGATCGAGAGTTCGAGATGAGGATTGTTTAGACCCTTCAATATTTAGCCTTGCATCACATCGCAAGCACCTAAAGCCTCACCTTGCACGTGAGAACATAAGTCTTGCTCTTATCGCAAGCATAAAATCTCGTCTTCCACGCGAGTATAAAAACTTGCACCTAGGCAAGCATAAAGTCTCGTCTCAATCACGAGCCCAACGCCCGATGTTGGTCCAAAGTCTCGTCGACCCACGAGCCCAATGACCGATATTGGTCCAAAGACTCGTACTCAACACAAGCAACAACCAGCCTGCCCGAGAAGCGAGCGCTTCAGCCTTGTTACGTTGCGAGCAAAAAGACTTTCCCCAACCGCAAGCACACTACATCAAACCAAAGTCTCGACCATCTCTCGAGCATCACAATTCCACCACGTGGCAACACGTGAGCAAATTTTTTGCAGGTAACTACAGTTGGGGACGTCTTTGTAATATCTCTACTCACGCTTGGGGCGAGTGTCATCATCAACGTTCGACGCAATAGAATAAACAAATTTCTTAACCCACAACAAGTTGGAGGTTAGGAGGGGGCGATGTTTGTACCATATAGTTTGTATATGGGCTCAAGTGCCTCAGCCCAATAATTCTACCTAGTATTGGGCCATTGGGTAATAAAATATGAAAGGATGACTATAGCCCAGTCAACAATTATCCTTCTAAAACAGAACACCAGGTACATATTCAAACATGGAGTTACAGATCCCCAGAAAAAGGAGGGATCAGTTACAGAAAAGACCAAGTATACCCTGGGAGTTACAGATCCTCAGAAAAAGGAGGGATCGGTTACTGAAAGACCAGGTATAACTTGTAAGTTACAGATCCTATAAAAAAGGAAAATTGGTTGGGACCAGGAGAACCTAGCAAGCATTTGGTCCAGATACATAGTCAAAATGTATCTAGATGAAAACTGGGATGGATACAATTCCTCAAAAACCTATAAATAGAGGCTAAATCTCAACTAGAAAGAGGAGAAAAAAATCTCAACTGGAGGAGAGGGGGCTACCATTTTCACCACGTTTCATCTGCTTAGATATGTTTCCTTACCAAGAGAAAAACCATTGTAATACTTATATCAATGAAACTTCTCTCCCCAAGGGGATTCATCCGTGGACGTAGGCTTACTTGCCGAACAACGTAAAATTCTTGTTTTCATTATTTATTTTTTATGGTTGTCTTACTTCTTCTTCATCATCATCATCAAATCAATTGTGTTTTGTGTCTAAAAGAAATTTTGGGTACAAACATTGGCGCCGACTTAGGGTATTCGTGTAAAACGATCGTGTTTTACCATTGTGAAAAGTGTGGAACAAATCATCCCAAAATTCCATGCAAAAATCAGTGAAGAAAAGGAAAGGAAAAAAGATTAGGGTTCTTACGGAACTGTTACAAAACAGTTACAGAACCGTTACGAAGCCGAAACGTTATAAATCATTGTAACAGATATGAATGTTGCAGAACGCGTTGCAAAAGGTTCTTCTTCATCCAGCCTCCTATACAGCTCCAGATCTAATTAACCGAGTCCGTCAAATTCATGAAATATAGTCCGTACGATCTGTTCAGCCTCCGGTCCAGCTTCCGGTTTACTTACTGGTCCAACCTATCAGGTTCGGTTCGAATCAAACCGATTCAGCGTCGCCCAACCTGGTCCAGACCGTTCGGGTCTGACCAAAAGACACATCAGCAACGCCGCGTCATCAAGCTTGCTCCCACATGTCACCGCCTCGTCAGCGTGACTCGTCACCACATCAGTAGTTTGTTACAGTCAGCTTCTCCATGGCAACACAGTTCTGTCGCCACGTCAGCGGACAGGTACAGTCATTGTTCGCTAACTCAGCAACATATCCAGTCGACCCTGTTGTGCTCAATGGGTTCTGTGACATATTTCCACATCAGCATGATGATGCCATGTCATCATATTTGTCCAGTCATCGACTGCCACATCAGCATTCTTGATACAGTCACTGCTACGTTAGCAACAACACGCGCGCTTCGTTCAGAACTTGTTTCCTCAATATCTTCTTCGTTTTAAGTCCGAATTGAGTGATTTTTGGCTCGTTAGAATTATCTTTCAAATTCCTACAACATGAAAGCAAAAATGCCAGTGTTCGAGAAACTTTGATGTGCACTTGGAGCAGTAACATGATCGAGTTCGAGGTTCGTTAATAGCGACAAGATCGAGATCGAGGTTTGTGGATAGCGACATGATCGAGAGTTCGAGATGAGGATTGTTTAGACCCTTCAATATTTAGCCTTGCATCACATCGCAAGCACCTAAAGCCTCACCTTGCACGTGAGAACATAAGTCTTGCTCTTATCGCAAGCATAAAATCTCGTCTTCCACGCGAGTATAAAAACTTGCACCTAGGCAAGCATAAAGTCTCGTCTCAATCACGAGCCCAACGCCCGATGTTGGTCCAAAGTCTCGTCGACCCACGAGCCCAATGACCGATATTGGTCCAAAGACTCGTACTCAACACAAGCAACAACCAGCCTGCCCGAGAAGCGAGCGCTTCAGCCTTGTTACGTTGCGAGCAAAAAGACTTTCCCCAACCGCAAGCACACTACATCAAACCAAAGTCTCGACCATCTCTCGAGCATCACAAGTCCACCACGTGGCAAAAAGTCTCGCCTAGCACGTGAGCAAATTTTTTGCAGGTAACTACAGTTGGGGACGTCTTTGTAATATCTCTACTCACGCTTGGGGCGAGTGTCATCATCAACGTTCGACGCAATAGGATAAACAAATTTCTTAACCCACAACAAGTTGGAGGTTAGGAGGGGGCGATGTTTGTACCATATAGTTTGTATATGGGCTCAAGTGCCTCAGCCCAATAATTCTACCTAGTATTGGGCCATTGGGTAATAAAATATGAAAGGATGACTATAGCCCAGTCAACAATTATCCTTCTAAAACAGAACACCAGGTACATATTCAAACATGGAGTTACAGATCCCCAGAAAAAAGAGGGATCAGTTACAGAAAAGACCAAGTATGCCCTGGGAGTTACAGATCCTCAGAAAAAGGAAGGATCGGTTACTGAAAGACCAGGTATAACTTGTAAGTTACAGATCCTATAAAAAAGGAAAATTGGTTGGGACCAGGAGAACCTAGCAAGCATTTGGTCCAGATACATAGTCAAAATGTATCTAGATGAAAACTGGGATGGATACAATTCCTCAAAAACCTATAAATAGAGGCTAAATCTCAACTAGAAAGGGGAGAAAAAAATCTCAACTGGAGGAGAGGGGGCTACCATTTTCACCACGTTACATCTGCTTAGATATGTTTCCTAACCAAGAGAAAAACCATTGTAATACTTATATCAATGAAACTTCTCTCCCCAAGGGGATTCATCCGTGGACGTAGGCTTACTTGCCGAACCACGTAAAATTCTTGTTTTCATTATTTATTTTTTATGGTTGTCTTACTTCTTCTTCATCATCATCATCAAATCAATTGTGTTTTGTGTCTAAAAGAAATTTTGGGTACAAACATTGGCGCCGACTTAGGGGATTCGTGTAAAACGATCGTGTTTTACCATTGTGAAAAGTGTGGAACAAATCATCCCAAAATTCCATGCAAAAATCAGTGAAGAAAAGGAAAGGAAGAAAGATTAGGGTTCTTACGGAACTGTTACAAAACAGTTACAGAACCGTTACGAAGCCGAAACGTTATAAACCATTGTAACAGATATGAATGTTGCAGAACGCGTTGCAAAAGGTTCTTCTTCATCCAGCCTCCTATACAGCTCCAGATCTAATTAACCGAGTCCGTCAAATTCATGAAATATAATCCGTACGATCTGTTCAGCCTCCGGTCCAGCTTCCGGTTTACTTACTGGTCCAACCTATCAGGTTCGGTTCGAATCAAACCGATTCAGCGTCGCCCAACCTGGTCCAGACCGTTCGGGTCTGACCTAAAGACACATCAGCAACGCCGCGTCATCAAGCTTGTTCCCACATGTCACCGCCTCGTCAGCGTGACTCGTCACCACATCAGTAGTTTGTTACAGTCAGCTTCTCCATGGCAACACAGTTCTGTCGCCACGTCAGCGGACAGGTACAGTCATTGTTCGCTAACTCAGCAACATATCCAGTCGACCCTGTTGTGCTCAATGGGTTCTGTGACATATTTCCACATCAGCATGATGATGCCATGTCATCACATTTGTCCAGTCATCGACTGCCACATCAGCATTCTTGATACAGTCACTGCTACGTTAGCAACAACACGCGCGCTTCGTTCAGAACTTGTTTCCTCAATATCTTCTTCGTTTTAAGTCCGAATTGAGTGATTTTTGGCTCGTTAGAATTTTCTTTCAAATTCCTACAACATGAAATCAAAAATTCCAGTGTTCGAGAAACTTTGATGTGCACTTGGAGCAGTAACATGATCGAGTTCGAGGTTCGTTAATAGCGACAAGATCGAGATCAAGGTTTGTGGATAGCGACATGATCGAGAGTTCGAGATGAGGATTGTTTAGCCCCTTAAATATTTAGCCTTGCATCACATCGCAAGCACCTAAAGCCTCACCTTGCACGTGAGAACATAAGTCTTGCTCTTATCGCAAGCATAAAATCTCGTCTTCCACGCGAGTATAAAAACTTGCACCTAGGCAAGCATAAAGTCTCGTCTCAAACACGAGCCCAACGCCCGATGTTGGTCCAAAGTATCATCGACCCACGAGCCCAATGACCGATATTGGTCCAAAGACTCGTACTCAACACAAGCAACAACCAGCCTGCCCAAGAAGCGAGCGCTTCAGCCTTGTTACGTTGCGAGCAAAAAGACTTTCCCCAACCGCAAGCACACTACATCAAACCAAAGTCTCGACCAGATCTCGAGAATCACAAGTCCACCACGTGGCAAAAAGTCTCGCCTAGCACGTGAGAAAATTTTTTGCAGGTAATTACAGTTGGGGCCGTCTTTGTAATATCTCTACTCACGCTTGGGGCGAGTGTCATCATCAACGTTCGACGCAATAGGATAAAAAAATTTCTTAACCCACAACAAGTTGGAGGTTAGGAGGGGGCGATGTTTGTACCATATAGTTTGTATATGGGATCAAGTGCCTCAGCCCAATAATTCTACCTAGTATTGGGCCATTGGGTAATAAAATATGAAAGGATGATTATAGCCCAGTCAACAATTATCCTTCTAAATCAGAACACCAGGTACATATTCAAACATGGAGTTACAGATCCCCAGAAAAAAGAGGGATCAGTTACAGAGAAGACCAAGTATGCCTTGGGAGTTACAGATCCTCAGAAAAAGGAGGGATCGGTTACTGAAAGACCAGGTAAAACTTGTAAGTTACAGATCCTATAAAAAAGGAGAATTGGTTGCGACAAGGAGAACCTAGCAAGCATTTGGTCCAGATACATAGTCAAAATGTATCTAGATGAAAACTGGGATGGATACAATTCCTCAAAAACCTATAAATAAAGGCTAAATCTCAACTAGAAAGGGGAGAAAAAAATCTTAACTGGAGGAGAGGGGGCTACCATTTTCACCACGTTTCATCTGCTTAGATATGTTTCCTAACCAAGAGAAAAACCATTGTAATACTTATATCAATGAAACTTCTCTCCCCAAGGGGATTCATCCGTGGACGTAGGCTTACTTGCCGAACCACGTAAAATTCTTGTTTTCATTATTTATTTTTTATGGTTGTCTTACTTCTTCTTCATCATCATCATCAAATCAATTGTGTTTTGTGTCTAAAAGAAATTTTGGGTACAAACATTGGCGCCGACTTAGGGGATTTGTGTAAAACGATCGTGTTTTACCATTGAGAAAAGTGTGGAACAAATCATCCCATAATTCCATGCAAAAATCAGTGAAGAAAAGGAAAGGAAGAAAGATTAGGGTTCTTACGGAACTGTTACAAAACAGTTACATAACCGTTACGAAGCCGAAACGTTATAAACCATTGTAACAGATATGAATGTTGCAGAACGCGTTGCAAAAGGTTCTTCTTCATCCAGCCTCCTATGCAGCTCCAGATCTAATTAACTGAGTCCGTCAAATTCATGAAATATAGTCTGTACGATCTGTTCAGCCTCCGGTCCAGCTTCCGGTTTACTTACTGGTCCAACCTATCAGGTTCGGTTCGAATCAAACCGATTCAGCGTCGCCCAACCTGGTCCAGACCGTTCGGGTCTGACCAAAAGACACATCAGCAACGCCGCGTCATCAAGCTTGTTGCCACATGTCACCGCCTCGTCAGCGTGACTCGTCACCACATCAGTAGTTTGTTACAGTCAGCTTCTCCATGGCAGCATAGTTCTGTCGCCACGTCAGCGGACAGGTACAGTCATTGTTTGCTAACTCAGCAACATATCCAGTCAGCGCAGTTGCCACGTCATCACCCGACCCTGTTGTGCTCAATGGGTTCTGTGACATATTGGCACGTCAGCATGATGATGCCATGTCATCACATTTGTCCAGTCATCGACTGCCACATTAGTAGTCTTGATACAGTCACTGCTACGTTAGCAACAACACGCGCGCTTCGTTCAGAACTTGTTTCCTCAATATCTTCTTCGTTTTAAGTCCGAATTGAGTGATTTTTGGCTCGTTAGAATTGTCTTTCAAATTCCTACAACATGAAAGCAAAAATTCCAGTGTTCGAGAAACTTTGATGTGCACTTGGAGCAGTAACATGATCGAGTTCGAGGTTCGTTAATAGCGACAAGATCGAGATCGAGGTTTGTGGATAGCGACATGATCGAGAGTTCGAGATGAGGATTGTTTAGACCCTTCAATATTTAGACTTGCATCACATCGCAAGCACCTAAAGCCTCACCTTGAACGTGAGAACATAAGTCTTGCTCTTATCGCAAGCATAAAATCTCGTCTTCCACGCGAGTATAAAAACTTGCCCCTAGGCAAGCATAAAGTCTAGTCTCAACCACGAGCCCAACGCCCGATGTTGGCCAAAGTCTCGTCGACCCACGAGCCCAATGACCGATATTGGTCCAAAGACTCGTACTCAACACAAGCAACAGCCAGCCTGCCCGAGCAGCGAGCGCTTCAACCTTGTTACGTTGCGAGCAAAAAGACTTTCCCCAACCCCAAGCACACTACATCAAACCAAAGTCTCGACCAGCTATCGAGCATCACAAGTCCACCACGTGGCAAAAAGTCTCGCCTAGCACGTGAGCAAATTTTTTGCAGGTAATTACAGTTGGGGCCGTCTTTGTAATATCTCTACTCACGCTTGGGGCAAGTGTCATCATCAACGTTCGACGCAATAGGATAAACAAATTTCTTAACCCACAACAAGTTGGAGGTTAGGAGGGGGCGATGTTTGTACCATATAGTTTGTATATGGGCTCAAGTGCCTCAGCCCAATAATTCTACCTAGTATTGGGACATTGGGTAATAAAGTATGAAAGGATGATTATAGCCCAGTCAACAATTATCCTTCTAAAACAGAACACCAGGTACATATTCAAACATGGAGTTACAGATCCCCAGAAAAAGGAGGGATCAGTTACAGAGAAGACCAAGTATGCCCTGGGAGTTACAGATCCTCAGAAAAAGGAGGGATCGGTTACTGAAAGACCAGGTA
This sequence comes from Papaver somniferum, assembly GCF_003573695.1. Lineage (NCBI taxonomy): Eukaryota > Viridiplantae > Streptophyta > Magnoliopsida > Ranunculales > Papaveraceae > Papaver > Papaver somniferum. The sequence continues at coordinate 169,335,587 of NC_039358.1, read as the reverse complement.
TAACTTGTAAGTTACAGATCCTATAAAAAAGGAAAATTGGTTGGGACCAGGAGAACCTAGCAAGCATTTGGTCCAGATACATAGTCCAAATATATCTAGATGAAAACTGGGATGGATACAATTCCTCAAAAACCTATAAATAGAGGCTAAATCTAAACTAAAAAGGGGAGAAAAAAATCTCAACCGGAGGAGAGGGGGCTACCATTTTCACCACGTTTCATCTGCTTAGATATGTTTCCTAACCAAGAGAAAAACCATTGTAATACTTATATCAATGAAACTTCTCTCCCCAAGGGGATTCATCTGTGGACGTATGCTTACTTGCCGAACCACGTAAAATTCTTGTTTTCATTATTTATTTTTTATGGTTTTCTTACTTCTTCTTCATCATCATCATAAAATCAATTGTGTTTTGTGTCTAAAAGAAATTTTGGGTACAAACATTGGCGCCGACTTAGGGGATTCGTGTAAAACGATCGTGTTTTACCATTGAGAAAAGTGTGGAACAAATCATCCCAAAATTCCATGCAAAAACCAGTGAAGAAAAGGAAAGGAAGAAAGATTAGGGTTCTTACGGAACTGTTACAAAACAGTTACAGAACCGTTACGAAGCCGAAACGTTATAAACCATTGTAACAGATATGAATGTTGCAGAACGCGTTGCAAAAGATTCTTCTTCATCCAGCCTCCTATACAGCTTCAGATCTAATTTACCGAGTCCGTCAAATTCATGAAATATAGTCTGTACGATCTGTTCAGCCTCCGGTCCAGCTTCCGGTTTACTAACTGGTCCAACCTATCAGGTTCGGTTCGAATCAAACCGATTCAGCGTCGCCCAACCTGGTCCAGACCGTTCGGGTCTGACCAAAAGACACATCAGCAACGCCGCGTCATCAAGCTTGCTGCCACATGTAACCGCCTCGTCAGCGTGACTCGTCACCATGTCAGTAGTTTGTTACAGTCAGCTTCTCCATGGCAGCACAGTTCTGTCGCCACGTTAGCGTACAGGTACAGTCATTGTTCGCTAACTCAGCAACATATCCAGTCAGCGCAGTTGCCACGTCATCACCCGACCCTATTGTGCTCAATGGGTTCTGCGAAATATTGCCACATCAGCATGATGATGCAACATCATCACATTTTTCCAGTCATCGACTGCCACATCAGCAGTCTTGATACAGTCACTGCTTCGTCAGCAACAACACGCGCGCTTCGTTCAGAACTTGTTTCCTCAATATCTTCTTCGTTTTAAGTCCGAATTGAGTGATTTTTGGCTCGTTAGAATTGTCTTTCAAATTCCTACAACATGAAATCAAAAATTCCAGTGTTCGAGAAACTTTGATGTGCACTTGGAGCAGTAACATGATCGAGTTCGAGGTTCGTTAATAGCGACAAGATTGAGATCGAGGTTTGTGGATAGTGACATGATCGAGAGTTCGAGATGAGGATTGCTTAGACCCTTCAATATTTAGCCTTGCATCACATCGCAAGCACCTAAAGCCTCACCTTGCACGTGAGAACATAAGTCTTGCTCTTATCGCAAGCATAAAATCTCGTCTTCCACGCGAGTATAAAAACTTGCACCCAGGCAAGCATAAAGTCTCGTCTCAACCACGATACCAACGCCCGATGTTGGTCCAAAGTCTCGTCGACCCACGAGCCCAATGACCGATATTAGTCCAAAGACTCGTACTCAACACAAGCAACAGCCAGCCATCCCGAGCAGCGAGCGCTTCAGCCTTGTTACGTTGCGAGCAAAAAGACTTTCCCCAACCGCAAGCACACTACATCAAACCAAAGTCTCGACCAGCTCTCTAGCATCACAAGTCCACCACGTGGAAAAAAGTCTCGCCTAGCACGTGAGCAAATTTTTTGCAGGTAATTACAGTTGGGGCCGTCTTTGTAATATCTCTACTCACGCTTGGGGCGAGTGTCATCATCAACGTTCGACGCAACCCCAAAAAGTTGGAGGTTAGGAGGGGGCGATGTTTGTACCATATAGTTTGTATATGGGATCAAGTGCCTCTGCCCAATAATTCTACCTAGTATTGGGCCATTAGGTAATAAAATATGAAAGGATGATTATAGCCCACTAAACAATTATCCTTCTAAAACAAAACACCAGGTACATATTCAAACATGGAGTTACAGATCCCCAGAAAAAGGAGGGATCAGTTACAGAGAAGACCAAGTATGCCTTGGGAGTTACAGATCCTCAGAAAAAGGAGGGATCGGTTACTGAAAGACCAGGTATAACTTGTAAATTACGGATCCTATAAAAAGGGAAAATTTTTGGGACCAGGAGAACCTAGCAAGCATTTGGTCCAGATACATAGTCAAAATGTATCTAGATGAAAACTGGGATGAATACAATTCCTCAAATACCTATAACTAGAGGCTAAATCTCAACTAGAAAGGGGAGAAAAAAAATCTCAACTGGAGGAGAGGGGGCTACCATTTTCACCAAGTTTCATCTGCTTATATATGTTTCCTAACCAAGAGAAAAACCATTGTAATACTTATATCAATGAAACTTCTCTCCCCAAGGGGATTCATCCGTGGACGTAGGCTTACTTGCCGAACCACGTAAAATTCTTGTTTTCATTATTAATTTTTTATGGTTGTCTTACTTCTTCATCATCATCAAATCAATTGTGTTTTGTATCTAAAAGAAATTTTGGGTACAAACATTGGCGCCGACTTTGGGGATTCGTGTAAAACGATCGTGTTTTACTATTGAGAAAAGTGTGGAACAAATCATCCCAAAATTCCATGCAAAAATCAGTGAAGAAAAGGAAAGGAAGAAACATTAGGGTTCTTACGGAATTGTTACAAAACAGTTACAGAACCGTTACGAAGCCGAAACGTTATAAACCATTGTAACAGATATGAATGTTGTAGAACGCGTTGCAAAAGGTTCTTCTTCATCCAGCCTCCTATACAGCTCCAGATCTAATTAACCGAGTCGGTCAAATTCATGAAATATAGTCCGTACGATCTGTTCAGCCTCCGGTACAGCTTCCGGTTTACTTACTGGTCCAACCTATCAGGTTCGGTTCGAATCAAACCGATTCAGCGTCGCCCAACCTGGTCCAGACCGTTCGGGTCTGACCAAAAGACACATCAGCAACGCCGCGTCATCAAGCTTTTTGCCGCCTCGTCAGCGTGACTCGTCACCATGTCAGTAGTTTGTTACAGTCAGCTTCTCCATGGCTGCACAGTTCTGTCGCCACGTCAGCGGACAAGTACAGTCATTGTTCGCTAACTCAGCAACATATACAGTCAGCGCAGTTGCCACGTCATCACCCAACCCTGTTGTGCTCAATGGGTTCTGCGACATATTGCCACATCAGCATGATGATGCCACATCATCACATTTTTCCAGTCATCGACTGCCACATCAGCAGTCTTCATACAGTCACTGCTACGTCAGCAACAACACGCGCGCCTCGTTCAGAACTTGTTTCGTTAATATCGTCTTCGTTTTAAGTCCGAATTGAGTGATTTTTGGCTCGTTAGAATTGTCTTTCAAATTCCTACAACAAAAAAGAGAAAATTCCAGTGTTCGAGAAACTTTGATGTGCACTTGGAGCAGTAACATGATCGAGTTCGAGGTTCGTTAATAGCGACAAAATCGAGATCGAGGTTTGTGGATAGCGACATGATCGAGATTTCTTGATGAGGATTGCTTAGACCCTTTAATATTTAGCCTTGAATCACATCGCAAGAACCTAAAGCCTCACCTTGCACGTGAGAACATAAGTCTTGCTCTTATCGTAAGCATAAAATCTCGTCTTGCACGCGAGTATAAAAACTTTCACCTAGGAAAGCATAAAGTCTCGTCTCAACCACGAGCCAAACGCCCGATGTTGGTCCAAATTCTCGTCGACCATGAGCCCAATGACTGATATTGTTCCAAAGACTCGTACTCAACACAAGCAACAGCCATCCTGCCCGAGCAGCGAGCCCTTCAGCCTTGTTACGTTGCGAGCAAAAAGACTTTCCCCAACCGCAAGCACACTACATCAAAACCAAGTCTCGACCATCTCTCGAGCATCACAAGTCCACCACGTGGCAAAAAGTCTCGCCTAGCACGTGATCAAATTTTTTGCAGGTAATTACAGTTGGGGCCATCTTTGTAATATCTCTACTCACGCTTGGGGAGAGTGTCATCATCAACGTTCGACGCAATAGGATAAACAAATTTCTTAACCCCCAACAAGTTGGAGGTTAAGAGGGGGCGATGTTTGTACCATATAGTTTGTATATGGGCTCAAGTGCCTCAGCCCAATAATTCTACCTAGTATTGGGCCATTGGGTAATAAAATATGAAAGGATGATTATAGCCCAGTCAACAATTATCCTTCTACAACAAAACACCAGGTGCATATTAAAACATGGAGTTACAGATCTCCAGAAAAAGGAGGGATCAGTTACAGAGAAGACCAAGTATTCCCTGGGAGTTATAGATCCTCAGAAAAAGGAGGGATCGGTTACTGAAATACCAGGTATAACTTGTAAGTTACAGATCCTATAAAAAGAGAAAATTGGTTGGGACCAGGAGAACCTAGCAAGCATTTGGTCCAGATACATAGTCAAAATGTATCTAGATGAAAACTGGGATGGATACAATTCCTCAAAAACCTATAAATAGAGGCTAAATCTCAACTAGAAAGGGGAGAAAAAAATCTCAACTGGAGGAGAGGGGGATACCATTTTCACCACGTTTCATCTGCTTAGATTTGTTTCCTAACCAAGAGAAAAACCATTGTAATACTTATATCAATGAAACTTCTCTCCCCAAGGGGATTCATCCGTGGACGTAGGCTTACTTGCCGAACCACGTAAAATTCTTGTTTTCATTATTTATTTTTTATGGTTGTCTTACTTCTTCTTCATCATCATCATCAAATCAATTGTGTTTTGTGTCTCCAAGAAATTTTGGCTACAAACATTGGCGCCGACTTAGGGGATTCATGTAAAACGATCGTGTTTTACCATTGAGAAAAGTGTGGAACAAATCATCCCCAAATTCCATGCAAAAATCAGTGAAGAAAAGGAAAGGAAGAAAGATTAGGGTTCTTACGGAACTGTTACAAAACAGTTACAGAACCGTTACGAAGCCGAAACGTTATAAACCATTGTAACGGATATGAATGTTGCAGAACGCGTTGCAAAAGGTTCTTCTTCATCCAGCCTCCTATACAGCTCCAGATCTGATTAACCGAGTCCGTCAAATTCATGAAATATAGTCCGTATGATCTGTTCAGCCTCCGGTACAGCTTCCGGTTTACTTACTGGTCCAACCTATCAGGTTCGGTTCGAATCAAACCGATTCAGCGTCGCCCAACCTGGTCCAGACCGTTCGGGTCTGACCAAAAGACACATCAGCAACGCCGCGCCATCAAGCTTGTTACCGCCTCGTCAGCGTGACTCGTCACCATGTCAGTAGTTTGTTACAGTCATCTTCTCCATGGCAGCACAGTTCTGTCGCCACGTCAGCGGACAGGTACAGTCATTGTTCGCTAACTCAGCAACATATCCAATCAGCGCAGTTGCCACGTCATCACCCAACCCTGTTGTGCTCAATGGGTTCTGCGACATATTGCCACTTCAGCATGATGATGCCACATCATCACATTTGTCCAGTCATCGACTGCCACATCAGCAGTCTTGATACAGTCACTGCTACGTCAGCAACAACACGCGCGCTTCATTCAGAACTTGTTTCGTTAATATCTTCTTCGTTTTAAGTCCGAATTGAGTGATTTTTGGCTCGTTAGAATTGTCTTTCAAATTCCTACAACATGAAAGCGAAAATTCCAGTGTTCGAGAAACTTTGATGTGCACTTGGAGCAGTAACATGATCGAGTTCGAGGTTCGTTAATAGCGACAAAATCGAGATCGAGGTTTGTGGATAGCGACATGATCGAGATTTCTTGATGAGGATTGCTTAGACCCTTCAATATTTAGCCTTGCATCACATCGCAAGAACCTAAAGCCTCACCTTGCACGTGAGAACATAAGTCTTGCTCTTATCGCAAGCATAAAATCTCGTCTTGCACGCGAGTATAAAAACTTGCACCCAGGCAAGCATAAAGTCTCGTCTCAACCACGATACCAACGCCCGATGTTGGTCCAAAGTCTCGTCGACCCACGAGCCCAATGACCGATATTAGTCCAAAGACTCGTACTCAACACAAGCAACAGCCAGCCTTCCCGAGCAGCGAGCGCTTCAGCCTTGTTACGTTGCGAGCAAAAAGACTTTCCCCAACCGCAAGCACACTACATCAAACCAAAGTCTCGACCAGCTCTCTAGCATCACAAGTCCACCACGTGGAAAAAAGTCTCGCCTAGCACGTGAGCAAATTTTTTGCAGGTAATTACAGTTGGGGCCGTCTTTGTAATATCTCTACTCACGCTTGGGGCGAGTGTCATCATCAACGTTCGACGCAACCCCAAAAAGTTGGAGGTTAGGAGGGGGCGATGTTTGCACCATATAGTTTGTATATGGGATCAAGTGCCTCTGCCCAATAATTCTACCTAGTATTGGGCCATTAGGTAATAAAATATGAAAGGATGATTATAGCCCACTAAACAATTATCCTTCTAAAACAAAACACCAGGTACATATTCAAACATGGAGTTACAGATCCCCAGAAAAAGGAGGGATCAGTTACAGAGAAGACCAAGTATGCCTTGGGAGTTACAGATCCTCAGAAAAAGGAGGGATCGGTTACTGAAAGACCAGGTATAACTTGTAAATTACGGATCCTATAAAAAGGGAAAATTTTTGGGACCAGGAGAACCTAGCAAGCATTTGGTCCAGATACATAGTCAAAATGTATCTAGATGAAAACTGGGATGAATACAATTCCTCAAATACCTATAACTAGAGGCTAAATCTCAACTAGAAAGGGGAGAAAAAAAATCTCAACTGGAGGAGAGGGGGCTACCATTTTCACCAAGTTTCATCTGCTTATATATGTTTCCTAACCAAGAGAAAAACCATTGTAATACTTATATCAATGAAACTTCTCTCCCCAAGGGGATTCATCCGTGGACGTAGGCTTACTTGCCGAACCACGTAAAATTCTTGTTTTCATTATTAATTTTTTATGGTTGTCTTACTTCTTCATCATCATCAAATCAATTGTGTTTTGTATCTAAAAGAAATTTTGGGTACAAACATTGGCGCCGACTTTGGGGATTCGTGTAAAACGATCGTGTTTTACTATTGAGAAAAGTGTGGAACAAATCATCCCAAAATTCCATGCAAAAATCAGTGAAGAAAAGGAAAGGAAGAAACATTAGGGTTCTTACGGAATTGTTACAAAACAGTTACAGAACCGTTACGAAGCCGAAACGTTATAAACCATTGTAACAGATATGAATGTTGTAGAACGCGTTGCAAAAGGTTCTTCTTCATCCAGCCTCCTATACAGCTCCAGATCTAATTAACCGAGTCGGTCAAATTCATGAAATATAGTCCGTACGATCTGTTCAGCCTCCGGTACAGCTTCCGGTTTACTTACTGGTCCAACCTATCAGGTTCGGTTCGAATCAAACCGATTCAGCGTCGCCCAACCTGGTCCAGACCGTTCGGGTCTGACCAAAAGACACATCAGCAACGCCGCGTCATCAAGCTTTTTGCCGCCTCGTCAGCGTGACTCGTCACCATGTCAGTAGTTTGTTACAGTCAGCTTCTCCATGGCTGCACAGTTCTGTCGCCACGTCAGCGGACACGTACAGTCATTGTTCGCTAACTCAGTAACATATACAGTCAGCGCAGTTGCCACGTCATCACCCAACCCTGTTGTGCTCAATGGGTTCTGCGACATATTGCCACATCAGCATGATGATGCCACATCATCACATTTTTCCAGTCATCGACTGCCACATCAGCAGTCTTCATACAGTCACTGCTACGTCAGCAACAACACGCGCGCCTCGTTCAGAACTTGTTTCGTTAATATCGTCTTCGTTTTAAGTCCGAATTGAGTGATTTTTGGCTCGTTAGAATTGTCTTTCAAATTCCTACAACAAAAAAGAGAAAATTCCAGTGTTCGAGAAACTTTGATGTGCACTTGGAGCAGTAACATGATCGAGTTCGAGGTTCGTTAATAGCGACAAAATCGAGATCGAGGTTTGTGGATAGCGACATGATCGAGATTTCTTGATGAGGATTGCTTAGACCCTTTAATATTTAGCCTTGAATCACATCGCAAGAACCTAAAGCCTCACCTTGCACGTGAGAACATAAGTCTTGCTCTTATCGTAAGCATAAAATCTCGTCTTGCACGCGAGTATAAAAACTTTCACCTAGGAAAGCATAAAGTCTCGTCTCAACCACGAGCCAAACGCCCGATGTTGGTCCAAATTCTCGTCGACCATGAGCCCAATGACTGATATTGTTCCAAAGACTCGTACTCAACACAAGCAACAGCCATCCTGCCCGAGCAGCGAGCCCTTCAGCCTTGTTACGTTGCGAGCAAAAAGACTTTCCCCAACCGCAAGCACACTACATCAAAACCAAGTCTCGACCATCTCTCGAGCATCACAAGTCCACCACGTGGCAAAAAGTCTCGCCTAGCACGTGATCAAATTTTTTGCAGGTAATTACAGTTGGGGCCATCTTTGTAATATCTCTACTCACGCTTGGGGAGAGTGTCATCATCAACGTTCGACGCAATAGGATAAACAAATTTCTTAACCCCCAACAAGTTGGAGGTTAAGAGGGGGCGATGTTTGTACCATATAGTTTGTATATGGGCTCAAGTGCCTCAGCCCAATAATTCTACCTAGTATTGGGCCATTGGGTAATAAAATATGAAAGGATGATTATAGCCCAGTCAACAATTATCCTTCTACAACAAAACACCAGGTGCATATTAAAACATGGAGTTACAGATCTCCAGAAAAAGGAGGGATCAGTTACAGAGAAGACCAAGTATTCCCTGGGAGTTATAGATCCTCAGAAAAAGGAGGGATCGGTTACTGAAAGACCAGGTATAACTTGTAAGTTACAGATCCTATAAAAAGAGAAAATTGGTTGGGACCAGGAGAACCTAGCAAGCATTTGGTCCAGATACATAGTCAAAATGTATCTAGATGAAAACTGGGATGGATACAATTCCTCAAAAACCTATAAATAGAGGCTAAATCTCAACTAGAAAGGGGAGAAAAAAATCTCAACTGGAGGAGAGGGGGATACCATTTTCACCACGTTTCATCTGCTTAGATTTGTTTCCTAACCAAGAGAAAAACCATTGTAATACTTATATCAATGAAACTTCTCTCCCCAAGGGGATTCATCCGTGGACGTAGGCTTACTTGCCGAACCACGTAAAATTCTTGTTTTCATTATTTATTTTTTATGGTTGTCTTACTTCTTCTTCATCATCATCATCAAATCAATTGTGTTTTGTGTCTCCAAGAAATTTTGGCTACAAACATTGGCGCCGACTTAGGGGATTCATGTAAAACGATCGTGTTTTACCATTGAGAAAAGTGTGGAACAAATCATCCCCAAATTCCATGCAAAAATCAGTGAAGAAAAGGAAAGGAAGAAAGATTAGGGTTCTTACGGAACTGTTACAAAACAGTTACAGAACCGTTACGAAGCCGAAACGTTATAAACCATTGTAACGGATATGAATGTTGCAGAACGCGTTGCAAAAGGTTCTTCTTCATCCAGCCTCCTATACAGCTCCAGATCTGATTAACCGAGTCCGTCAAATTCATGAAATATAGTCCGTATGATCTGTTCAGCCTCCGGTACAGCTTCCGGTTTACTTACTGGTCCAACCTATCAGGTTCGGTTCGAATCAAACCGATTCAGCGTCGCCCAACCTGGTCCAGACCGTTCGGGTCTGACCAAAAGACACATCAGCAACGCCGCGCCATCAAGCTTGTTACCGCCTCGTCAGCGTGACTCGTCACCATGTCAGTAGTTTGTTACAGTCATCTTCTCCATGGCAGCACAGTTCTGTCGCCACGTCAGCGGACAGGTACAGTCATTGTTCGCTAACTCAGCAACATATCCAATCAGCGCAGTTGCCACGTCATCACCCAACCCTGTTGTGCTCAATGGGTTCTGCGACATATTGCCACTTCAGCATGATGATGCCACATCATCACATTTGTCCAGTCATCGACTGCCACATCAGCAGTCTTGATACAGTCACTGCTACGTCAGCAACAACACGCGCGCTTCATTCAGAACTTGTTTCGTTAATATCTTCTTCGTTTTAAGTCCGAATTGAGTGATTTTTGGCTCGTTAGAATTGTCTTTCAAATTCCTACAACATGAAAGCGAAAATTCCAGTGTTCGAGAAACTTTGATGTGCACTTGGAGCAGTAACATGATCGAGTTCGAGGTTCGTTAATAGCGACAAAATCGAGATCGAGGTTTGTGGATAGCGACATGATCGAGATTTCTTGATGAGGATTGCTTAGACCCTTCAATATTTAGCCTTCAATCACATCGCAAGAACCTAAAGCCTCACCTTGCACGTGAGAACATAAGTCTTGCTCTTATCGCAAGCATAAAATCTCGTCTTGCACGCGAGTATAAAAACTTTCACCTAGGCAAGCATAAAGTCTCGTCTCAACCACGAGCCCAACGCCCGATGTTGGTCCAAAGTCTCATCGACCACGAGCCCAATGACTGATATTGTTCCAAAGGCTCGTACTCAACACAAGCAACAGCCATCCTGCCCGAGCAGCGAGCGCTTCAGCCTTGTTACGTTGCGAGCAAAAAGACTTTCCCCAACCGCAAGCACACTACATCAAATTGTGGATAGCGACATGATCGAGAGTTCGAGATGAGGATTGCTTAGACCATTCAATATTTAGCCTTGAATCACATCGCGAGCACCTAAAGCCTCACCTTGCACGTGAGAACATAAGTCTTGCTCTTATCGCAAGCATAAAATCTCGTCTTCCACGCGAGAATAAAAACTTGCACCTAGGCAAGCATAAAGTCTCGTCTCAACCACGAGCCCAACGCCCGATGTTGGTCCAAAGTCTCGTCGACCCACGAGCCCAATGACCGATATTGGTCCAAAGACTCGTACTCAACACAAGCAACAGCCAGCCTGCCCGAGCAGCGAGCGCTTCAGCCTTGTTACGTTGCGAGCAAAAAGACTTTCCCCAACCGCAAGCACACTACATCAAACCAAAGTCTCGACCAGCTCTCGAGCATCACAAGTCCACCACGTGGCAAATAGTCTCGCCTAGCACGTGAGCAAATTTTTGGCAGGTAATTACAGTTGGGGCCGTCTTTGTAATATCTCTACTCACGCTTGGGGCGAGTGTCATCATCAACGTTCGACGCAGTAGGATAAACAAATTTCTTAACCCCCAACAAGTTGGAGGTTAGGAGGGGGCGATGTTTGTACCATATAGTTTGTATATGGGCTCAAGTGCCTCAGCCCAATAATTCTACCTAGTATTGGGCCATTGGGTAATAAAATATGAAAGGATGATTATAGCCCAGTCAACAATTATCCTTCTAAAACAAAACACCAGGTACATATTCAAACATGGAGTTACAGATCCCCAGAAAAAGGAGGGATCAGTTACAGAGAAGACCAAGTATGCCCTGGGAGTTACAGATCCTCAGAAAAAGGAGGGATCGGTTACTGAAAGACCAGGTATAACTTGTAAGTTACAGATCCTATAAAAAAGGAAAATTGGTTGGGACCAGGAGAACCTAGCAAGCATTTGGTCCAGATACATAGTCAAAATGTATCTAGATGAAAACTGGGATGGATACAATTCCTCAAAAACCTATAAATAGAGGCTAAATCTCAACTAGAAAGGGGAGAAAAAAAATCTCAACTGGAGGAGAGGGGGCTACCATTTTCACCACGTTTCATCTGCTTAGATATGTTTCCTAACCAAGAGAAAAACCATTGTAATACTTATATCAATGAAACTTCTCTCCCCAAGGGGATTCATCCGTGGACGTAGGCTTACTTGCCGAACCACGTAAAATTCTTGTTTTCATTATTTATTTTTTATGGTTGTCTTACTTCTTCTTCATCATCATCATCAAATCAATTGTGTTTTGTGTCTCCAAGAAATTTTGGCTACAAACATTGGCGCCGACTTAGGGGATTCATGTAAAACGATCGTGTTTTACCATTGAGAAAAGTGTGGAACAAATCATCCCCAAATTCCATGCAAAAATCAGTGAAGAAAAGGAAAGGAAGAAAGATTAGGGTTCTTACGGAACTGTTACAAAACAGTTACAGAACCGTTACGAAGCCGAAACGTTATAAACCATTGTAACGGATATGAATGTTGCAGAACGCGTTGCAAAAGGTTCTTCTTCATCCAGCCTCCTATACAGCTCCAGATCTGATTAACCGAGTCCGTCAAATTCATGAAATATAGTCCGTATGATCTGTTCAGCCTCCGGTACAGCTTCCGGTTTACTTACTGGTCCAACCTATCAGGTTCGGTTCGAATCAAACCGATTCAGCGTCGCCCAACCTGGTCCAGACCGTTCGGGTCTGACCAAAAGACACATCAGCAACGCCGCGCCATCAAGCTTGTTACCGCCTCGTCAGCGTGACTCGTCACCATGTCAGTAGTTTGTTACAGTCATCTTCTCCATGGCAGCACAGTTCTGTCGCCACGTCAGCGGACAGGTACAGTCATTGTTCGCTAACTCAGCAACATATCCAATCAGCGCAGTTGCCACGTCATCACCCAACCCTGTTGTGCTCAATGGGTTCTGCGACATATTGCCACTTCAGCATGATGATGCCACATCATCACATTTGTCCAGTCATCGACTGCCACATCAGCAGTCTTGATACAGTCACTGCTACGTCAGCAACAACACGCGCGCTTCATTCAGAACTTGTTTCGTTAATATCTTCTTCGTTTTAAGTCCGAATTGAGTGATTTTTGGCTCGTTAGAATTGTCTTTCAAATTCCTACAACATGAAAGCGAAAATTCCAGTGTTCGAGAAACTTTGATGTGCACTTGGAGCAGTAACATGATCGAGTTCGAGGTTCGTTAATAGCGACAAAATCGAGATCGAGGTTTGTGGATAGCGACATGATCGAGATTTCTTGATGAGGATTGCTTAGACCCTTTAATATTTAGCCTTGAATCACATCGCAAGAACCTAAAGCCTCACCTTGCACGTGAGAACATAAGTCTTGCTCTTATCGTAAGCATAAAATCTCGTCTTGCACGCGAGTATAAAAACTTTCACCTAGGAAAGCATAAAGTCTCGTCTCAACCACGAGCCAAACGCCCGATGTTGGTCCAAATTCTCGTCGACCATGAGCCCAATGACTGATATTGTTCCAAAGACTCGTACTCAACACAAGCAACAGCCATCCTGCCCGAGCAGCGAGCCCTTCAGCCTTGTTACGTTGCGAGCAAAAAGACTTTCCCCAACCGCAAGCACACTACATCAAAACCAAGTCTCGACCATCTCTCGAGCATCACAAGTCCACCACGTGGCAAAAAGTCTCGCCTAGCACGTGATCAAATTTTTTGCAGGTAATTACAGTTGGGGCCATCTTTGTAATATCTCTACTCACGCTTGGGGAGAGTGTCATCATCAACGTTCGACGCAATAGGATAAACAAATTTCTTAACCCCCAACAAGTTGGAGGTTAAGAGGGGGCGATGTTTGTACCATATAGTTTGTATATGGGCTCAAGTGCCTCAGCCCAATAATTCTACCTAGTATTGGGCCATTGGGTAATAAAATATGAAAGGATGATTATAGCCCAGTCAACAATTATCCTTCTACAACAAAACACCAGGTGCATATTAAAACATGGAGTTACAGATCTCCAGAAAAAGGAGGGATCAGTTACAGAGAAGACCAAGTATTCCCTGGGAGTTATAGATCCTCAGAAAAAGGAGGGATCGGTTACTGAAATACCAGGTATAACTTGTAAGTTACAGATCCTATAAAAAGAGAAAATTGGTTGGGACCAGGAGAACCTAGCAAGCATTTGGTCCAGATACATAGTCAAAATGTATCTAGATGAAAACTGGGATGGATACAATTCCTCAAAAACCTATAAATAGAGGCTAAATCTCAACTAGAAAGGGGAGAAAAAAATCTCAACTGGAGGAGAGGGGGATACCATTTTCACCACGTTTCATCTGCTTAGATTTGTTTCCTAACCAAGAGAAAAACCATTGTAATACTTATATCAATGAAACTTCTCTCCCCAAGGGGATTCATCCGTGGACGTAGGCTTACTTGCCGAACCACGTAAAATTCTTGTTTTCATTATTTATTTTTTATGGTTGTCTTACTTCTTCTTCATCATCATCATCAAATCAATTGTGTTTTGTGTCTCCAAGAAATTTTGGCTACAAACATTGGCGCCGACTTAGGGGATTCATGTAAAACGATCGTGTTTTACCATTGAGAAAAGTGTGGAACAAATCATCCCCAAATTCCATGCAAAAATCAGTGAAGAAAAGGAAAGGAAGAAAGATTAGGGTTCTTACGGAACTGTTACAAAACAGTTACAGAACCGTTACGAAGCCGAAACGTTATAAACCATTGTAACGGATATGAATGTTGCAGAACGCGTTGCAAAAGGTTCTTCTTCATCCAGCCTCCTATACAGCTCCAGATCTAATTAACCGAGTCCGTCAAATTCATGAAATATAGTCCGTACGATCTGTTCAGCCTCCGGTCCAGCTTTCGGTTTACTTACTGGTCCAACCTATCAGGTTTGGTTCGAATCAAACCGATTCATCGTCGCCCAACCTGGTCCAGACCGTTCGGGTCTGACCAAAAGACACATCAGCAACGCCGCGTCATCAAGCTTGCTGCCACATGTCACCGCCTCGTCAGCGTGACTCGTCACCACATCAGTAGTTTGTTACAGTCAGCTTCTCCATGGCAGCACAGTTCTGTCGCCACGTCAGCGGACAGGTACAGTCATTGTTCGCTAACTCAGCAACATATCCAGTCAGCGCAGTTGCCACGTCATCACCCGACCCTGTTGTGCTCAATGGGTTCTGTGACATATTGCCACGTCAGCATGATGATGCCACGTCATCACATTTGTCCAGTCATCGACTGCCACATCGGCAGTCTTGATACAGTCACTGCTATGTCAGCAACAACACGCGCGCTTCGTTCAGAACTTGTTTCCTCAATATCTTCTTCGTTTTAAGTCCGAATTGAGTGATTTTTGGCTCGTTAGAATTGTCTTTCAAATTCCTACAACATGAAAGCAAAAATTCCAGTGTTCGAGAAACTTTGATGTGCACTTGGAGCAGTAACATGATCGAGTTTGAGGTTCGTTAATAGCGACAAGATCGAGATCGAGGTTTGTGGATAGCGACATGATCGAGAGTTCGAGATGAGGATTGCTTAGACCCTTCAATATTTAGCCTTGCATCACATCGCAAGCACCTAAAGCCTCACCTTGCACGTGAGAACATAAGTCTTGCTCTTATCGCAAGCATAAAATCTCGTCTTCCACGCGAGTATAAAAACTTGCACCTAGGCAAGCATAAAGTCTCGTCTCAACCACGAGCCCAACGCCCGATGTTGGTCCAAAGTCTCGTCGACCCACGAGCCCAATGACCGATATTGGTCCAAAGACTCGTACTCAACACAAGCAACAGCCAGCCTGCCCGAGCAGCGAGCGCTTCAGCCTTGTTACGTTGCGAGCAAAAAGACTTTCCCAACCGCAAGCACACTACATCAAACCAAAGTCTCGACCAGCTCTCGAGTATCACAAGTCCACCACGTGGCAAAAAGTCTCGCCTAGCACGTGAGCAAATTTTTTGCAGGTAATTACAGTTGGGGCCATCTTTGTAATATCTCTACTCACGCTTGGGGAAAGTGTCATCATCAACGTTCGACGCAATAGGATAAACAAATTTCTTAACCCCCAACAAGTTGGAGGTTAGGAGGGGGCGATGTTTGTACCATATAGTTTGTATATGGGCTCAAGTGCCTCAGCCCAATAATTCTACCTAGTATTGGGCCATTGGGTAATAAAATATGAAAGGATGATTATAGCCCAGTCAACAATTATCCTTCTAAAACAGAACACCAGGTACATATTCAAACATGGAGTTACAGATCCCCAAAAAAAGAGGGATCAGTTACAGAGAAGACCAAGTATTCCCTGGGAGTTACAGATCCTCAGAAAAAGGAGGGATCGGTTACTGAAAGACCAGGTACAACTTGTAAGTTACAGATCCTATAAAAAGGGAAAATTGGTTGGGACCAGGAGAACCTAGCAAGCATTTGGTCCAGATACATAGTCAAAATGTATCTAGATGAAAACTGGGATGGATACAATTCCTCAAAAACCTATAAATAGAGGCTAAATCTCAACTAGAAAGGGGAGGATAAAATCTCAACTGGAGGAGAGGGGGCTACCATTTTCACCACGTTTCATCTGCTTAGATATGTTTCCTAACCAAGAGAAAAACCATTGTAATACTTATATCAATGAAACTTCTCTCCCCAAGGGGATTCATCCGTGGACGTAGGCTTACTTGCCGAACCACGTAAAATTCTTGTTTTCATTATTTATTTTTTATGGTTGTCTTACTTCTTCTTCATCATCATCATCAAATCAATTGTTTTTTGTGTCTAAAAGAAATTTTGGGTACAAACATTGGCGCCGACTTAGGGGATTCGTGTAAAACGATCGTGTTTTACCATTGAGAAAAGTGTGGAACAAATCATCCCAAAATTGCATGCAAAAATCAGTGAAGAAAAGGAAAGGAAGAAAGATTAGGGTTCTTACGGAACTGTTACAAAACAGTTACAGAACCGTTACGAAGCCGAAACGTTATAAACCATTGTAACAGATATGAATGTTGCAGAACGCGTTGCAAAAGGTTCTTCTTCATCCAGCCTCCTATACAGCTCCAGATCTAATTAACCGAGTCCGTCAAATTCATGAAATATAGTCCGTACGATCTGTTCAGCCTCCGGTCCAGCTTTCGGTTTACTTACTGGTCCAACCTATCAGGTTTGGTTCGAATCAAACCGATTCATCGTCGCCCAACCTGGTCCAGACCGTTCGGGTCTGACCAAAAGACACATCAGCAACGCCGCGTCATCAAGCTTGCTGCCACATGTCACCGCCTCGTCAGCGTGACTCGTCACCACATCAGTAGTTTGTTACAGTCAGCTTCTCCATGGCAGCACAGTTCTGTCGCCACGTCAGCGGACAAGTACAGTCATTGTTCGCTAACTCAGCAACATATCCAGTCAGTGCAGTTGCCATGTCATCACCCGACCCTGTTGTGTACAATGGGGTCTGTGACATATTTCCACATCAGCATGATGATGCCATGTCATCACATTTGTCCAGTCATCGACTGCCACATCAGCAGTCTTGATACAGTCACTGCTACGTTCAGCAACAACACGCGCGCTTCGTTCAGAACTTGTTTCCTCAATATCTTCTTCGTTTTAAGTCCGAATTGAGTGATTTTTGGCTCGTTAGAATTGTCTTTCAAATTCCTACAACATGAAAGCAAAAATTCCAGTGTTCGAGAAACTTTAATGTGCACTTGGAGCAGTAACATGATCGAGTTCGAGGTTCGTTAATAGCGACAAGATCGAGATCGAGGTTTGTGGATAGCGACATGATCGAGAGTTCGATATGAGGATTGTTTAGACCCTTCAATATTTAGCCTTGCATCACATCACAAGCACTTAAAGCCTCACCTCGCACGTGAGAACATAAGTCTTGCTCTTATCGCAAGCATAAAATCTCGTCTTCCACGCGAGTATAAAAACTTGCACCTAGGCAAGCAAGGTCTCGTCTCAACCACGAGCCCAACGCCCGATGTTGGTCCAAAGTCTCGTCGACCCACGAGCCCAATGACCGATATTGGTCCAAAGACTCGTACTCAACACAAGCAACAGCCAGCCTGCCCGAGCAGCGAGCGTTTCAGCCTTGTTACGTTGCGAGCAAAAATACTTTCCCCAACCGCAAGCACACTACATCAAACCAAAGTCTCGACCAGCTCTCGAGCATCACAAGTCCACCACGTGGCAAAAAGTCTCGCCTAGCACGTGAGCAAATTTTTTGCAAGTAATTACAGTTGGGGCCGTCTTTGTAATATCTCTACTCACGCTTGGGGCGAGTGTCATCATCAACGTTCGACGCAGTAGGATAAACAAATTTCTTAACCCCCAACAAGTTGGAGGTTAGGAGGGGGCGATGTTTGTACCATATAGTTTGTATATGGGATCAAGTGCCTCAGCCCAATAATTCTACCTAGTATTGGGCCATTGGGTAATAAAATATGAAAGGATGATTATAGCCCAGTCAACAATTATCCTTCTAAAACAAAACACCAGGTACATATTCAAACATGGAGTTACAGATCCCCAGAAAAAGGAGGGATCAGTTACAGAGAAGACCAAGTATGCCCTGGGAGTTACAGATCCTCAGAAAAAGGAGGGATCGGTTACTGAAAGACCAGGTATAACTTGTAAGTTACAGATCCTATAAAAAAGGAAAATTGGTTGGGACCAGGAGAACCTAGCAAGCATTTGGTCCAGATACATAGTCAAAATGTATCTAGATGAAAACTGGGATGGATACAATTCCTCAAAAACCTATAAATAGAGGCTAAATCTCAACTAGAAAGGGGAGAAAAAAAATCTCAACTGGAGGAGAGGGGGCTACCATTTTCACCACGTTTCATCTGCTTAGATATGTTTCCTAACCAAGAGAAAAACCATTGTAATACTTATATCAATGAAACTTCTCTCCCCAAGGGGATTCATCCGTGGACGTAGGCTTACTTGCCGAACCACGTAAAATTCTTGTTTTCATTATTTATTTTTTATGGTTGT
Organism: Papaver somniferum; assembly: GCF_003573695.1. NCBI lineage: Eukaryota > Viridiplantae > Streptophyta > Magnoliopsida > Ranunculales > Papaveraceae > Papaver > Papaver somniferum. The sequence continues at coordinate 169,316,742 of NC_039358.1, read as the reverse complement.
CTTACTTGTTCTTCATCATCATCATCAAATCAATTGTGTTTTGTGTCTAAAAGAAATTTTGGGTACAAACATTGGCGCCGACTTAGGGGATTCGTGTAAAACGATCGTGTTTTACCATTGAGAAAAGTGTGGAACAAATCATCCCAAAATTCCATGCAAAAATCAGTGAAGAAAAGGAAAGGAAGAAAGATTAGGGTTCTTACGGAACTGTTACAAAACAGTTACAGAACCGTTACGAAGCCGAAACGTTATAAACCATTGTAACGGATATGAATGTTGCAGAACGCGTTGCAAAAGGTTCTTCTTCATCCAGCCTCCTATACAGCTCCAGATCTAATTAACCGAGTCCGTCAAATTCATGAAATATAGTCCGTACGATCTGTTCAGCCTCCGGTCCAGCTTTCGGTTTACTTACTGGTCCAACCTATCAGGTTTGGTTCGAATCAAACCGATTCATCGTCGCCCAACCTGGTCCAGACCGTTCGGGTCTGACCAAAAGACACATCAGCAACGCCGCGTCATCAAGCTTGCTGCCACATGTCACCGCCTCGTCAGCGTGACTCGTCACCACATCAGTAGTTTGTTACAGTCAGCTTCTCCATGGCAGCACAGTTCTGTCGCCACGTCAGCGGACAGGTACAGTCATTGTTCGCTAACTCAGCAACATAACCAGTCAGCGCAGTTGCCACGTCATCACCCGACCCTGTTGTTCTCAATGGGTTATGCGACATATTGCCACATCAGCATGATGATACCACGTCATCACATTTGTCCAGTCATCGACTGCCACATCAGCAGTCTTGATACAGTCAGTGCTACGTCAGCAACAACACGCGCGCTTCGTTCAGAACTTGTTTCCTCAATATCTTCTTCGTTTTAAGTCCGAATTGAGTAATTTTTGGCTCGTTAGAATTGTCTTTCAAATTCCTACAACATGAAAGCAAAAATTCCAGTGTTCGAGAAACTTTGATGTGCACTTGGAGCAGTAACATGATCGAGTTCGAGGTTCGTTAATAGCGACAAGATCGAGATCGAGGTTTGTGGATAGCGACATGATCGAGAGTTCGAGATGAGGATTGCTTAGACCATTCAATATTTAGCCTTGAATCACATCGCGAGCACCTAAAGCCTCACCTTGCACGTGAGAACATAAGTCTTGCTCTTATCGCAAGCATAAAATCTCGTCTTCCACGCGAGAATAAAAACTTGCACCTAGGCAAGCATAAAGTCTCGTCTCAACCACGAGCCCAACGCCCGATGTTGGTCCAAAGTCTCGTCGACCCACGAGCCCAATGACCGATATTGGTCCAAAGACTCGTACTCAACACAAGCAACAGCCAGCCTGCCCGAGCAGCGAGCGCTTCAGCCTTGTTACGTTGCGAGCAAAAAGACTTTCCCCAACCGCAAGCACACTACATCAAACCAAAGTCTCGACCAGCTCTCGAGCATCACAAGTCCACCACGTGGCAAATAGTCTCGCCTAGCACGTGAGCAAATTTTTGGCAGGTAATTACAGTTGGGGCCGTCTTTGTAATATCTCTACTCACGCTTGGGGCGAGTGTCATCATCAACGTTCGACGCAGTAGGATAAACAAATTTCTTAACCCCCAACAAGTTGGAGGTTAGGAGGGGGCGATGTTTGTACCATATAGTTTGTATATGGGCTCAAGTGCCTCAGCCCAATAATTCTACCTAGTATTGGGCCATTGGGTAATAAAATATGAAAGGATGATTATAGCCCAGTCAACAATTATCCTTCTAAAACAAAACACCAGGTACATATTCAAACATGGAGTTACAGATCCCCAGAAAAAGGAGGGATCAGTTACAGAGAAGACCAAGTATGCCCTGGGAGTTACAGACCCTCAGAAAAAGGAGGGATCGGTTACTGAAAGACCAGGTATAACTTGTAAGTTACAGATCCAATAAAAAGGGAAAATTGGTTGGGGACCAGGATAACCTAGCAAGCATTTGGTCCAGATACATAGTCAAAATGTATCTAGATGAAAACTGGGATGGATACAATTCCTCAAAAACCTATAAATAGAGGCTAAATCTCAACTAGAAAGGGGAGAAAAAAAATCTCAACTGGAGGAGAGGGGCTACCATTTTCACCGCGTTTCATCTGCTTAGATATGTTTCCTAACCAAGAGAAAAACCATTGTAATACTTATATCAATGAAACTTCTCTCTCCAAGGGGATTCATCCGTGGACGTAGGCTTACTTGCCGAGCCACGTAAAATTCTTGTTTTCATTATTTATTTTTTATGGTTGTCTTACTTCTTCATCATCATCATCATCAAATCAATTATGTTTTGTTTCTAAAAGAAATTTTGGGTACAAACATTGGCGCCGACTTAGGGGATTCGTGTAAAACGATCGTGTTTTACCATTGAGAAAAGTGTGGAACAAATCATCCCAAAATTCCATGCAAAAATCAGTGAAGAAAAGGAAAGGAAGAAAGATTAGGGTTCTTACGGAACTGTTACAAAACAGTTACAGAACCGTTACGAAGCCGAAACGTTATAAACCATTGTAACGGATATGAATGTTGCAGAACGCGTTGCAAAAGGTTCTTCTTCATCCAGCCTCATATACAGCTCCAGATCTAATTAACCGAGTCCGTCAAATTCATGAAATATAGTCCGTACGATCTGTTCAGCCTCCGGTCCAGCTTCCGGTTTACTTACTGGTCCAACCTACCAGGTTCGGTTCGAATCAAACCGATTCATCGTCGCCCAACCTGGTCCAGACCGTTCGGGTCTGACCAAAAGACACATCAGCAACGCCGCGTCATCAAGCTTGCTGCCACATGTCACCGCCTCGTCAGCGTGACTCGTCACCACATCAGTAGTTTTTACAGTCAGCTTTTCCATGGCAGCACAGTTCTGTCGCCACGTCAGCGGACAGGTACAGTCATTGTTCGCTAACTCAGCAACATATCCAGTCAGCGCAGTTGCCACGTCATCACCCGACCCTGTTGTGCTCAATGGGTTCTGTGACATATTGCCACATCAGAATGATGATGCCATGTCATCACATTTGTCCAGTCATCGACTGCCACATCAGCAGTCTTGATACAGTCACTGCTATGTTAGCAACAACATGCGCGCTTCGTTCAGAACTTGTTTCCTCAATATCTTCTTCGTTTTAAGTCCGAATTGAGTGATTTTTGGCTCGTTAGAATTGTCTTTCAAATTCCTACAACATTAAAGCAAAAATTCCAGTGTTCGAGAAACTTTGATGTGCACTTGGAGCAGTAACATGATCGAGTTCGAGGTTCGTTAATAGCGACAAGATCGAGATCGAGGTTTGTGGATAGTGACATGATCGAGAGTTCGAGATGAGGATTGTTTAGACCCTTCAATATTTAGCCTTGCATCACATCGCAAGCACCTAAAGCCTCACCTCGCACGTGAGAACATAAATCTTGCTCTTATCGCAAGCATAAAATCTCGTCTTCCACGCGAGTATAAAAACTTGCACCTAGGCAAGCATAAAGTCTCGTCTCAACCACGAGCCCAACGCCCGATGTTGGTCCAAAGTCTCGTCTACCCACGAGCCCAATGACCGATATTGGTCCAAAGACTCGTACTCAACACAAGCAACAGCCAGCCTGCCCGAGCAGCGAGCGCTTCAGCCTTGTTACGTTGCGAGCAAAAAGACTTTCCCCAACCGCAAGCACACTACATCAAACCAAAGTCTCGACCATCTCTCGAGCATCACAAGTCCACCACGTGGCAAAAAGTCTCGCCTAGCACTGAGCAAATTTTTTGCAGGTAATTACAGTTGGGGCCGTCTTTGTAATATCTCTACTCACGCTTGGGGCGAGTGTCATCATCAACGTTCGACGCAATAGGATAAACAAATTTCTTAACCCCCAACAAGTTGGAGGTTAGGAGGGGGCGATGTTTGTACCATATAGTTTGTATATGGGCTCAAGTGCCTCAGCCCAATAATTCTACCTAGTATTGGGCCATTGGGTAATAAAATATGAAAGGATGATTATAGCCCAGTCAACAATTATCCTTCTAAAACAGAACACCAGGTACATATTCAAACATGGAGTTACAGATCCCCAGAAAAAGAAGGTATCAGTTACAGAGAATACCAAGTATGCCCTGTGAGTTACAGATCCTCAAAAAAAGGAGGGATCGGTTACTGAAAGACCAGGTATAACTTTTAAGTTACAGATCCTATAAAAAGGGAAAATTGGTTGGGACCAGGAGAACCTAGCAAGCATTTGGTCCAGATACATAGTCAAAATGTATCTAGATGAAAACTTGGATGGATACAATTCCTCAAAAACCTATAAATAGAGGCTAAATCTCAACTAGAAAGGGGAGAAAAAAAATCTCAACTGGAGGAGAGGGGGCTACCATTTGCACCACGTTTCATCTGCTTAGATATGTTTCCTAACCAAGAGAAAAACCATTGTAATACTTATATCAATGAAACTTCTCTCCCCAAGGGGATTCATCCGTGGACGTAGGCTTACTTGCCGAACCACGTAAAATTCTTGTTTTCATTATTTATTTTTTATGGTTGTCTTACTTATTCTTCATCATCATCATCAAATCAATTGTGTTTTGTGTCTAAATGAAATTTTGGGTACAAACATTGGCGCCGACTTAGGGGATTCGTGTAAAACGATCGTGTTTTACCATTGAGAAAAGTGTGGAACAAATCATCCCAAAATTCCATGCAAAAATCAGAGAAGAAAAGGAAAGGAAGAAAGATTAGGGTTCTTACGGAACTGTTACAAAACAGTTACAAAACCGTTACGAAGCCGAAACGTTATAAACCATTGTAACAGATATGAATGTTGCAGAACGCGTTGCAAAAGGTTCTTCTTCATCCAGCCTCCTATACAGCTCCAGATCTAATTAACCGAGTCCGTCAAATTCATGAAATATAGTCCGTACGATCTGTTCAGCCTCCGGTCCAGCTTTCGGTTTACTTACTGGTCCAACCTATCAGGTTTGGTTCGAATCAAACCGATTCATCGTCGCCCAACCTGGTCCAGACCGTTCGGGTCTGACCAAAAGACACATCAGCAACGCCGCGTCATCAAGCTTGCTGCCACATGTCACCGCCTCGTCAGCGTGACTCGTCACCACATCAGTAGTTTGTTACAGTCAGCTTCTCCATGGCAGCACAGTTCTGTCGCCACGTCAGCGGACAAGTACAGTCATTGTTCGCTAACTCAGCAACATATCCAGTCAGTGCAGTTGCCATGTCATCACCCGACCCTGTTGTGTACAATGGGTTCTGTGACATATTGCCACATCAGCATGATGATGCCATGTCATCACATTTGTCCAGTCATCGACTGCCACATCAGCAGTCTTGATACAGTCACTGCTACGTTCAGCAACAACACGCGCGCTTCGTTCAGAACTTGTTTCCTCAATATCTTCTTCGTTTTAAGTCCGAATTGAGTGATTTTTGGCTCGTTACAATTGTCTTTCAAATTCCTACAACATGAAAGCAAAAATTCCAGTGTTCGAGAAACTTTAATGTGCACTTGGAGCAGTAACATGATCGAGTTCGAGGTTCGTTAATAGCGACAAGATCGAGATCGAGGTTTGTGGATAGCGACATGATCGAGAGTTCGATATGAGGATTGTTTAGACCCTTCAATATTTAGCCTTGCATCACATCACAAGCACTTAAAGCCTCACCTCGCACGTGAGAACATAAGTCTTGCTCTTATCGCAAGCATAAAATCTCGTCTTCCACGCGAGTATAAAAACTTGCACCTAGGCAAGCATAAGGTCTCGTCTCAACCACGAGCCCGACGCCCGATGTTGGTCCAAAGTCTCGTCGACCCACGAGCCCAATGACCGATATTGGTCCAAAGACTCGTACTCAACACAAGCAACAGCCAGCCTGCCCGAGCAGCGAGCGTTTCAGCCTTGTTACGTTGCGAGCAAAAATACTTTCCCCAACCGCAAGCACACTACATCAAACCAAAGTCTCGACCAGCTCTCGAGCATCACAAGTCCACCACGTGGCAAAAAGTCTCGCCTAGCACGTGAGCAAATTTTTTGCAGGTAATTACAGTTGGGGCCGTCTTTGTAATATCTCTACTCACGCTTGGGGCGAGTGTCATCATCAACGTTCGACGCAGTAGGATAAACAAATTTCTTAACCCCCAACAAGTTGGAGGTTAGGAGGGGGCGATGTTTGTACCATATAGTTTGTATATGGGATCAAGTGCCTCAGCCCAATAATTCTACCTAGTATTGGGCCATTGGGTAATAAAATATGAAAGGATGATTATAGCCCAGTCAACAATTATCCTTCTAAAACAAAACACCAGGTACATATTCAAACATGGAGTTACAGATCCCCAGAAAAAGGAGGGATCAGTTACAGAGAAGACCAAGTATGCCCTGGGAGTTACAGATCCTCAGAAAAAGGAGGGATCGGTTACTGAAAGACCAGGTATAACTTGTAAGTTACAGATCCTATAAAAAAGGAAAATTGGTTGGGACCAGGAGAACCTAGCAAGCATTTGGTCCAGATACATAGTCAAAATGTATCTAGATGAAAACTGGGATGGATACAATTCCTCAAAAACCTATAAATAGAGGCTAAATCTCAACTAGAAAGGGGAGAAAAAAAATCTCAACTGGAGGAGAGGGGGCTACCATTTTCACCACGTTTCATCTGCTTAGATATGTTTCCTAACCAAGAGAAAAACCATTGTAATACTTATATCAATGAAACTTCTCTCCCCAAGGGGATTCATCCGTGGACGTAGGCTTACTTGCCGAACCACGTAAAATTCTTGTTTTCATTATTTATTTTTTATGGTTGTCTTACTTATTCTTCATCATCATCATCAAATCAATTGTGTTTTGTGTCTAAATGAAATTTTGGGTACAAACATTGGCGCCGACTTAGGGGATTCGTGTAAAACGATCGTGTTTTACCATTGAGAAAAGTGTGGAACAAATCATCCCAAAATTCCATGCAAAAATCAGAGAAGAAAAGGAAAGGAAGAAAGATTAGGGTTCTTACGGAACTGTTACAAAACCGTTACGAAGCCGAAACGTTATAAACCATTGTAACAGATATGAATGTTGCAGAACGCGTTGCAAAAGGTTCTTCTTCATCCAGCCTCCTATACAGCTCCAGATCTAATTAACCGAGTCCGTCAAATTCATGAAATATAGTCCGTACGATCTGTTCAGCCTCCGGTCCAGCTTCCGGTTTACTTACTGGTCCAACCTATCAGGTTCGGTTCGAATCAAACCGATTCAGCGTCGCCCAACCTGGTCCAGACCGTTCGGGTCTGACCAAAAGACACATCAGCAACGCCGCGTCATCAAGCTTGCTGCCACATGTCACCGCCTCGTCAGCGTGACTCGTCACCACATCAGTAGTTTTTTACAGTCAGCTTCTCCATGGCAGCACAGTTCTGTCGCCACGTCAGCGGACAGGTACAGTCATTGTTCGCTAACTCAGCAACATAACCAGTCAGCGCAGTTGCCACGTCATCACCCGACCCTGTTGTTCTCAATGGGTTATGCGACATATTGCCACATCAGCATGATGATACCACGTCATCACATTTGTCCAGTCATCGACTGCCACATCAGCAGTCTTGATACAGTCAGTGCTACGTCAGCAACAACACGCGCGCTTCGTTCAGAACTTGTTTCCTCAATATCTTCTTCGTTTTAAGTCCGAATTGAGTAATTTTTGGCTCGTTAGAATTGTCTTTCAAATTCCTACAACATGAAAGCAAAAATTCCAGTGTTCGAGAAACTTTGATGTGCACTTGGAGCAGTAACATGATCGAGTTCGAGGTTCGTTAATAGCGACAAGATCGAGATCGAGGTTTGTGGATAGCGACATGATCGAGAGTTCGAGATGAGGATTGCTTAGACCATTCAATATTTAGCCTTGAATCACATCGCGAGCACCTAAAGCCTCACCTTGCACGTGAGAACATAAGTCTTGCTCTTATCGCAAGCATAAAATCTCGTCTTCCACGCGAGAATAAAAACTTGCACCTAGGCAAGCATAAAGTCTCGTCTCAACCACGAGCCCAACGCCCGATGTTGGTCCAAAGTCTCGTCGACCCACGAGCCCAATGACCGATATTGGTCCAAAGACTCGTACTCAACACAAGCAACAGCCAGCCTGCCCGAGCAGCGAGCGCTTCAGCCTTGTTACGTTGCGAGCAAAAAGACTTTCCCCAACCGCAAGCACACTACATCAAACCAAAGTCTCGACCAGCTCTCGAGCATCACAAGTCCACCACGTGGCAAATAGTCTCGCCTAGCACGTGAGCAAATTTTTGGCAGGTAATTACAGTTGGGGCCGTCTTTGTAATATCTCTACTCACGCTTGGGGCGAGTGTCATCATCAACGTTCGACGCAGTAGGATAAACAAATTTCTTAACCCCCAACAAGTTGGAGGTTAGGAGGGGGCGATGTTTGTACCATATAGTTTGTATATGGGCTCAAGTGCCTCAGCCCAATAATTCTACCTAGTATTGGGCCATTGGGTAATAAAATATGAAAGGATGATTATAGCCCAGTCAACAATTATCCTTCTAAAACAAAACACCAGGTACATATTCAAACATGGAGTTACAGATCCCCAGAAAAAGGAGGGATCGGTTACAGAGAAGACCAAGTATGCCCTGGGAGTTACAGACCCTCAGAAAAAGGAGGGATCGGTTACTGAAAGACCAGGTATAACTTGTAAGTTACAGATCCAATAAAAAGGGAAAATTGGTTGGGACCAGGATAACCTAGCAAGCATTTGGTCCAGATACATAGTCAAAATGTATCTAGATGAAAACTGGGATGGATACAATTCCTCAAAAACCTATAAATAGAGGCTAAATCTCAACTAGAAAGGGGAGAAAAAAAATCTCAACTGGAGGAGAGGGGCTACCATTTTCACCGCGTTTCATCTGCTTAGATATGTTTCCTAACCAAGAGAAAAACCATTGTAATACTTATATCAATGAAACTTCTCTCTCCAAGGGGATTCATCCGTGGACGTAGGCTTACTTGCCGAGCCACGTAAAATTCTTGTTTTCATTATTTATTTTTTATGGTTGTCTTACTTCTTCTTCATCATCATCATCAAATCAATTATGTTTTGTTTCTAAAAGAAATTTTGGGTACAAACATTGGCGCCGACTTAGGGGATTCGTGTAAAACGATCGTGTTTTACCATTGAGAAAAGTGTGGAACAAATCATCCCAAAATTCCATGCAAAAATCAGTGAAGAAAAGGAAAGGAAGAAAGATTAGGGTTCTTACGGAACTGTTACAAAACAGTTACAGAACCGTTACGAAGCCGAAACGTTATAAACCATTGTAACAGATATGAATGTTGCAGAACGCGTTGCAAAAGGTTCTTCTTCATCCAGCCTCATATACAGCTCCAGATCTAATTAACCGAGTCCGTCAAATTCATGAAATATAGTCCGTACGATCTGTTCAGCCTCCGGTCCAGCTTCCGGTTTACTTACTGGTCCAACCTATCAGGTTCGGTTCGAATCAAACCGATTCATCGTCGCCCAACCTGGTCCAGACCGTTCGGGTCTGACCAAAAGACACATCAGCAACGCCGCGTCATCAAGCTTGCTGCCACATGTCACCGCCTCGTCAGCGTGACTCGTCACCACATCAGTAGTTTTTACAGTCAGCTTTTCCATGGCAGCACAGTTCTGTCGCCACGTCAGCGGACAGGTACAGTCATTGTTCGCTAACTCAGCAACATATCCAGTCAGCGCAGTTGCCACGTCATCACCCGACCCTGTTGTGCTCAATGGGTTCTGTGACATATTGCCACATCAGAATGATGATGCCATGTCATCACATTTGTCCAGTCATCGACTGCCACATCAGCAGTCTTGATACAGTCACTGCTATGTTAGCAACAACATGCGCGCTTCGTTCAGAACTTGTTTCCTCAATATCTTCTTCGTTTTAAGTCCGAATTGAGTGATTTTTGGCTCGTTAGAATTGTCTTTCAAATTCCTACAACATTAAAGCAAAAATTCCAGTGTTCGAGAAACTTTGATGTGCACTTGGAGCAGTAACATGATCGAGTTCGAGGTTCGTTAATAGCGACAAGATCGAGATCGAGGTTTGTGGATAGCGACATGATCGAGAGTTCGAGATGAGGATTGTTTAGACCCTTCAATATTTAGCCTTGCATCACATCGCAAGCACCTAAAGCCTCACCTCGCACGTGAGAACATAAATCTTGCTCTTATCGCAAGCATAAAATCTCGTCTTCCACGCGAGTATAAAAACTTGCACCTAGGCAAGCATAAAGTCTCGTCTCAACCACGAGCCCAACGCCCGATGTTGGTCCAAAGTCTCGTCTACCCACGAGCCCAATGACCGATATTGGTCCAAAGACTCGTACTCAACACAAGCAACAGCCAGCCTGCCCGAGCAGCGAGCGCTTCAGCCTTGTTACATTGCGAGCAAAAAGACTTTCCCCAACCGCAAGCACACTACATCAAACCAAAGTCTCGACCATCTCTCGAGCATCACAAGTCCACCACGTGGCAAAAAGTCTCGCCTAGCACTGAGCAAATTTTTTGCAGGTAATTACAGTTGGGGCCGTCTTTGTAATATCTCTACTCACGCTTGGGGCGAGTGTCATCATCAACGTTCGACGCAATAGGATAAACAAATTTCTTAACCCCCAACAAGTTGGAGGTTAGGAGGGGGCGATGTTTGTACCATATAGTTTGTATATGGGCTCAAGTGCCTCAGCCCAATAATTCTACCTAGTATTGGGCCATTGGGTAATAAAATATGAAAGGATGATTATAGCCCAGTCAACAATTATCCTTCTAAAACAGAACACCAGGTACATATTCAAACATGGAGTTACAGATCCCCAGAAAAAGAAGGGATCAGTTACAGAGAATACCAAGTATGCCCTCTGAGTTACAGATCCTCAGAAAAAGGAGGGATCGGTTACTGAAAGACCAGGTATAACTTGTAAGTTACAGATCCTATAAAAAGGGAAAATTGGTTGGGACCAGGAGAACCTAGCAAGCATTTGGTCCAGATACATAGTCAAAATGTATCTAGATGAAAACTTGGATGGATACAATTCCTCAAAAACCTATAAATAGAGGCTAAATCTCAACTAGAAAGGGGAGAAAAAAAATCTCAACTGGAGGAGAGGGGGCTACCATTTGCACCACGTTTCATCTGCTTAGATATGTTTCCTAACCAAGAGAAAAACCATTGTAATACTTATATCAATGAAACTTCTCTCCCCAAGGGGATTCATCCGTGGACGTAGGCTTACTTGCCGAACCACGTAAAATTCTTGTTTTCATTATTTATTTTTTATGGTTGTATTACTTCTTCTTCATCATCATCATCAAATCAATTGTGTTTTGTGTCTAAAAGAAATTTTGGGTACAAACATTGGCGCCGACTTAGGGGATTCGTGTAAAACGGTACACATACCAGGTATGTATACCATCATTTAAAATCAAAATCCATGGGTTTAGGTACGCATACCTATTTGCATACCTCTTCAAGACACAAAAATTCGTTTGCAAACCCGTATGCATACTGGCCTGTAGATGTCGTTTTTCGGCAAAAAATGTTTGGCCGTAACTTCTTCGTCCGAATTCGGAATAACCTCATTCTTTTTGCATTCTCTTTCTGTTTGAATTCTCTTAAAAATGGTGATGAGAAATATTAAATTTGGATGAGTTGAGGTTAGTCTTTGTCCCGTATCTTGTTTTTGAGTGTTTTGCTCCGTTTCGTCGCACTTGTTTTACTTCTGTTGGACTTGGGAACTTGGATTCTTGGAGTAATTATCTTCTAAGCTCATTTGTAGATTTTACAAGAATGATTTTGGTGAATCACAAAGAAAGAAGTTCAATAATGGGAAGTAGTACGTATTGCTATGAGATTCTTGAATGTTCACAATCATCTCATGTGAACTACGATGCATGGTATTTAATGACTTTGTATGTTTTTCTTTGTTAAGAAAATATTTTTATACGCCTTTGGTAACCACTCTTGGTGTAAATCCTTGCGAAAAAGATTGATTCTACCTTCTAAGGATAAAGATTGATTTTGCAATATTAATTTTTATGGTTTTATATATTGCAACTTGTTATGGGATATGTGTGTTTGCGTCCGTGAACTTTGATTGTCCCATACATTGTCAAAAGTTAAGTCTTTCATATGTCGATATGAATGTATTGATAAAATATCGATGAACTTTTGACAAACAAAAATTGAACCTATTGTTTCATTATGCAAATAATTGATGGAAGATAGGATGAATTTTTGTCTACAAAGATTATGTCTATTATATGTCGTTATGCAAATAGTGATAAAAATAGAATGAATCTTTGTCGTGGCACCTTAAGTTCTCTTATGTGAGCATTTCCAACTAGATTAATCATGAATTCTTTTGTGGTTAATTTGGTTGAGTATTCCGATTAAATCAATCATGGGTTTTCTTGTGGTTAGTTCAGTTGAGATCTTGAGGATACAAAATTATTTCCTTTGTGATTTTTGGTGTTCAAAGAAATCCTTCTTTTCTCGTAAAAAGTAAGGTCGCTCTTGTTGTTCTTTCAGGAATGACACTTTATGGGGGAGAGTTCTTTTTGAACTTGCGCTTAATTGCCAAATCTTTGAGGGGAGTGCGGCTGTGGAATATTATAGGGGTTATCTTGTATCTTTATAAACTCCTTGATAATTGCATTTAGCTTCGGCTATATGATGGCATCTAAAAAGTTGATATGTGCTTTCTTTTGTTCATGAAATGTCTCTATGTAAATTTCATTAGGATCCCACTAGTTTTCGTACCTTTGCCAATTTTATTGACAAAAAGGGGGAGAATTAATGTGTAGTTCACACTACAAATACATATGGTTTTCGGATCATTATGTGAGGGGGAGTGGTTTCCATGTGAGATGGAGTATTGACTAAGGGGGAGTGATACATATCACCATAATATTGTTGTCGAAGTTGTGATACAATTGAACTTTAATGTTGTGTAATAATATTATGACACTGTGTAACAATGATTGAGAACTCTTGTTTTCTCATTGTTATAGCTACGGATTTTCAACAATGATGATGCTAAACTTACAACCTTTGGAATCATTGGAGTACTTGGAAGTGACGAAGATTTCGAGTAATGTTGAAGAACCAAGGAGATCATGCATGCGGAAGAGAAGCTACAAAAGTTTATTTATTTATTTTGTATTCCATATGTATTGATAGTTTTGTCACTGAAATTGACAAAGGGGGAGATCGTTAGAGTACTGCTCGGTCGAACTCGCAAGAGTTGCTATCTCAAGCTTGTTGTCAAGTTTAGTTGCCAAAACTATAAGTCTTGATTTCTAGTCTACTCGTATCTAAGTCTCGGACTAAGATAGAAAGTGTAATTGAGCTTTAGACTCCACGGCGATCATCATACAAAGACGAAGAACTACTCAAGGAACTGGTGGGACTTCATCGACTAAAAGGTATGTGGAGACTTGAACTTATCTATCACTCAAAAGTCTATCTACTATATCTCCTATCTTGAGACAAAAGTCGTATTGCTATATAGACTATGATTATACACATTTACTATTTCGAGCTGAGTTTATCTCGCTTATCTATTTCTCGAAATATGTGTTGGTAAGCTTTCGCTTTGGCCAAGTTCATCTTTACTAGTGAAGAAAGTCATATTGGTTTCAATTACTTGAAAATCGCTTTGACGAAAAATAGCTTGTGAACAACAACTATATAACCTCCTCTAAGAATGTTTCACTGATTGAAATGAGAGTTTATAATATAACCTTGAAAGGATATAAACATTGTGTGATAACTCATACGTGTGTAAGTCCTTATTCCTTGAACCAAAGTATGCGTACTTTGTTTCTCAGGAAAACCGGAACTGAAATCTGCGTACCAGTACGCGCACTGTCGGAAGTTCACATCCCGTGAATTTCTGCTGGAGTTTGTGAACTAAAATCAAACTTATTCCGGGTACTTAAGTCCGCGTACCAGTATGCGTACTTAAGTGGGTTACTTTCTAAAAACGATTATTCGTGAACTTAAACTTATATAAACTAAGGAATGCATACTTGCAAACCGTGGCTATAAAGTTCATGAATTAATTCGAGTGAATCAAATTGTTTTTTCTTCGATTGTGTCTTATATACTTCTATGAGATCTAAGCAATTGAACAACTATCTAACTAATTCTGTTGAGTCATTTGAACTAGTTATGGTTAAGATGGATATGGTTGATATGAAAGTGCACATATGGCAAACCATTTGGTTAACTACTGTTGAACCTACTAAGTGTACATGTTTGGGTATGGTTATACAAACCTAAATAAACATGCATTTCATTTGTGTGTAACAAGTGATGTTCGATCTAACGATTGAAAGATATTAGCTTGAATCTAATCAGGTTTTCATCTAACAGTGAATACTGAATGCTTTGTTACCAAGGTAACTTAGATTGCAAACCCTGATTTGAAAGACTATATAAAGGAGAACTCTAGCAACTGGGAAACCTATTCCCCACACATTCTGTGTGATAATAGTTTTATTAGCTAGAGTCGATTCTCCTTTAACCTTAGGTTTATATCGAGACCCTGTAGGTTAACGACTTGAAGACTTCATTGGGATTGTGAAGCCAGGCCCAACTATTTTCTCTGTAGTTGCGTGATCTGATCTTGTTGTTTCTATCATATTAAGTACAATCGTAAGATTGGCTTAAGATTGATTTCTCCGATAGGCAATATATAAAAGAAGTATCAAACATCTTCATCTCATCGTTTGTGATTTCACAATATCTTCTTTCGCTAGTCGATTAAGATTATCGTGAGGTGATCGATAATTCTAGGCTGTTCTTCGGGAATATAATTCCAGGTTATCAATTGGTTCATATTCACCTTGATTTATCAAAAGACGGAACAAAAACTTGTAGGTATTTATGTGGGAGACATATTTATCTATTACCGTAGACTTTTCTGTGTGATACAAATTTGTTTATTAAAGTCTTCAACTTTGAGTCGTAGCAACTCTTAGTTGTGGGTGAGATCAGCTAAGGGAATCAAGTGCGTAGTATCCTACTGGGATCAGAGACGTAAGGAGCGCAACTGTATCTTGGATCAGTGTGAGATTGATTGGGGTTCAACTACAATCCAGACTGAAGTTAGTTTGTAGCGGCTTAATACAGTGTGTGTTCAATCTGGACTAGGTCCCGGGGTTTTTCTGCATTTGTGGTTTCCTCGTAAACAAAACTTCTGGTGTCTGTGTTATTTCTTTTCCGCATTATATTTTGTTATTTAATTGAAATATCACAGGTTGTGCGTTGAATCGATCAATTGGGAAATCCAACCTTTGGTTGTTGATTGAAATTGATTGATCCTTGAACATTGGTCTTTGGTACCTGTCAAGTGATTTCTCTTGTATTCAAGTAGACTCGCAGATTTCTATTTGCTTGAGTAAGTATTGAATCGAGAAAGTGAGATATAACTCTTTGAATACTTTCATTAAGATTGAGTCTGACTGTCTAGTTGATTCTCTTAAAAGTATATTGGAGTTTGTCCATAAAAATTGCTAAGCGAAATATTGGGTGTGGTTGTTAGACCACCACATTTTCACAACCTGTATTGATTGTTGTTGAATGACCTCCTTCAATCCTGCTTTTTCCAGATACAAATCCAGAACCTTAGCCAGAATAGTCCAACAACTCCTATTGTCTCCACTTGGAACACAAATACTCACTGCTCTAATCTCCTCTCCTTCTCCGTGCCTTGAGATTCTTATATATTCTCCACCATTATTTGATTGAATCTTAAACACAAATATGTTTTCTCCATCTGCCTTCTCATACTTCAGATATTTGTTCTTTCCTTTATGAAAAGTTCTTATGTTCGAGATAACCCATAAAAACAATTCTCTTGGCAAAGCAATCCATGCTCTTGCACCACCCCACCCCTCTCAAGAATTTTCACCAACTTTGTATTCCCTATAGTCTCCATTTTAATCCAAAACTCTTTCGATCCAGTTGAATCAATTTTCTCCCTCCATCGTCTTTCTCTCTCTCTCTCATCTCTCGCATCAGTCTTATGAAAAGTTACCAACAATTAGATGAGAAATTTAAATATGGGACTAGTTGTTATGGTGGTGGATAAAATAGAATTAGGCTATTGAGGGTCCACCTTGTTTGTCATTCACTTTTTAAGATCTGTAGGGTGTTATCTTGATTCTTGATTATGTATGTTCCTTTGAAATTAAGAAGTGAATTGAATTATGACACAAATCACCAGCTTTGGATATGTTATATGTTTTGATTTCGAGTTTATCTATTTTATACACTTGTAATGTCGTTGGTAATATCAGAAAAAGATTGGCACGGGTGAATGTTTAACACGATGGCATGGGTGAATGTTTAACATCTTTAGGCTGAAACCCTAGAAGATTATGATGGTAATAACCTATGTTACAAGAGAGAGCTAATACATTTTTAAAGCAAAAGTACAGTTAAACTTTGTTGCTATGAAAATTATATTCAATTGATCTATCTATAACTTTTGACCCTCTAACACCATTAGGCATGCACAAGAACTGGCCTTACCCAAAGAACCGTCTTGGAACCGAAAAAATCAGATCGGAACCGGTTTATGGGGTACAAAGAACGGGAACGAAAATGAGAACCAGTAGAGGAGTGGGTACAGGGAACGGTTCTATCTTATTCCCAGCCAGTACCAGACCACAAGTACCAGTTAATAATAACCTTCCACATAAGTTAATCATATCCATCTATGCTAGGTTTTATCTGTTGTTTTAGTCTATCTCATTTCCATTTATTCTTTTTTCCTCTCGACTCTCAACTGAAGAGTAAAAAATATCTGCGCAGTAGCCTGAAATTGAGATATGGAAAAGTGAAATGGGTTAGGGGTTCACTATGAATCGAAGAATTGAGAAGGTGGTTGGAGTTTTTAGCATGATTGCTAAAGGCTGATGCCAATTCTTTCAGGGGGAATACCATTCCATATAAGACAAAAAAATACAAACTGATCCTGATCGTTGGATCACTCAAATCGTATCCCCCCTGCTAATCCCAGTATCCCCATTTAGCAATGATGGTTTTTAGGGTTCGAAATCTAAGATAAGAAGAAGATGATGAATCTGTACGTAATTGTAGTTTGAAATTTTAATGCAGATCAAAAGGGGTATCTAGTGACAGTAGATAGATGGAACTATGCTACAGATATTGCTGATGGTTTAATTGTCTTGATGATGATGAGTAATTAAGGAACTGAAGATGGTTGAAGGAATCAGGACGAGAGAAGGAATTAGGGTTTCGATTTTCATAGAGAAGACGAAGCTGCTGCTGCTGACATGAAATACAACAAGGAGTTATTCTTGAGATTCAAGATGATTGATGAACTGAAAGTGAAATTAGGGTCTCTGAGATGAAATTTAAATTGGGATTGAGTTAGAAGATGATGGGTTTGAGCATGAAACTGATGATGGGTTTAATTCATAAGATCTTTCTGATGTTGCGACAATTGATTAATATAGAGATGTCGAATTACATGGGTCAATTTGGTATAGAGATAAAGTTGGATTGTGGTGATGTTTCCGAAATAAAGGATGAAAGAATCAGAGAAGAATGGTGCTGATGTTCATGGGTTTGAATGGAAAAAGGAGATATTTCTGGGTGGTGATAGGAAGGCTGAGTTGTTGTTGATTGCAAGTATGAAATGATGTTGTTGAATGCTTGGAACGGCTTAGATGTATGTTAGGATCTGAATGTGTGAGATGCAGTGAAGAATTGAAGAAAAATACGCCGAAATATGGCATGGAATTTCCCTTAAACTTTTGTTGGTTGTGTTTTTCATTTGTGTATGTTACACTGTTATTTTGACTGCTTGAATCAGGTAAAAACCCGGTACCGGTATCACAGGTACAAGCACCGGCACAGGTACCAGGTTCTGAGGAAACCCGGATTGTACTAGTCAATGTGCAGCCCTAAACACCATTCCTAGACCACCCTTCTCATGTACGTTAGTGAGAATGAATGGACTTACAACCTGAGGGGAGTTAACAACCCATTTTTTATTACAATTATTGGTTCTTACAAATTTAACAAGCACATCTGATGTCTAATTGCATGACCTTGAATTATCCTTAAGATGTAACAAAGGTGTACAACTATGTATACTCCTACAAAAATATAACAAATTGAACATGCATGCCTATAAAGAAATCCGTATATCCTTGAGATATCACAAAGGCGTACAAATTTGTATACTCCTACAACAAATCTAAGGAAAAGAACATCCATACATACAGAACAAACCAATTAATATATCCCTGGGATAACATACTGGTGTACACATCTGTACACTCCTACAAAAAGCTAAGAAAAGAACATTCATATCGAAAAACATGCCAATATATCCCTATCGCAACATATCGATGTATAAATATATACACTCATACACCAAATCCAAGAAAAGAAAACATTCATATCCACAAAAAGGTCAATATATCCCTGAAATAGCATACCAGTGTACAAATAACAAATCCAAGAAAAACAACATCCATAACCACAAAACATGCCCAAATATCCACGAAACAACATATTAGATCATAGCTTGGTTGAACTCACAATTTTTGTTATCTCGAGCTTGTTTCCAACATTAGATGTACAAAACTATATCTTGATTTCTAGTTCAGTAAAGTAAAGTCTCGGACTAGGATTAAAGTACGGTAGTCGAGTATCAGACATCACTTAATAACCCTCGAAGACTGAAGACTGGAGAACAAATGAAGACATTTGCGAGAACTTCATCAACAAAGAGGTATGTGAAGACTGACCTATCATATTTACTCAATGCATTTACCATTCAATCTTGTGAGACTTCGTCGTATAATTTTAGTAGACTTAATATTGCAAAAAAGAAATTTCGAAGTCGAGTTTGTCTTGGTTAAACTCTCGAAATATGATTCAACCAATGGATGTTTTTAGATCCCTAGAAATCTTAGTTAGAACAATTTATTGTTCACAAATTATTTTTGTTCTAAGTTGATTATTTAGAAATTTCCCAAACAAAAGTTCATACTGTCTATGGATATTGGGAATGTTTTAATTAACTACGTGAGGAAAAAAAACTGTTTGTCTATACATATACATACTTGTATGTCTTATCAAAGTCATTCTGAATTCCATGAGCTGTATAGGTTCCAAACCCAGTTTACAAACCATTTACATATGATTATTGGAATTAGGTAGGTACGCAAAACCGGTTTGTAAACCCCTACCATCTGACTTTTGAAAACTCCCAAGGTTTGCAAACCCTTGTGACTTGACTTTCGGGAACTTCCAAGGTTTGCAAACCATTGTACCCTGACTTCATGAACTGTTAGAGGTTTACGAACCTGTCCAGTTCCAGTATTAGCAGAAGTCATGAACTACTTTATATGTTGATGTTCGATTTTGCTACAATTCTCATAGACACTTTTAAGACAATTTTATTCACAAAATGACATTGTACTTGTGATCATCGATTAGTCTTGAGTGTTATTGAACACCACTAACGCTTGTAAGTTCAAGGGCTACTGAGCCACTATGGACCATCATTGTACACATTTCAAGAACCCTGGATCATTGTGCATATTCTTATGTGTAATTTCAAAGTAGAAATCTCACATGCTTACATGAATTCCTAATAAGAATTTCATCTAAACTGAGAAAATGTTCGCTAAGATCTCAAGTTATCTTAGCTTGAAATTGAATGATACCTATGAAAATGCGGGGGTCTAACAACCACACCCAACAATTCGTTTGGCAATCGGAGAGGAGTTACTCCAATACACTTTCTAGAGAATCAACTATACAATCAGACTCAATCTAGAGTAAAGTATATCAAAGAGTTTAATATCTCTTTTTCACAATGTAATCAGCAAATCAAACAGATAGAAATCCGCGAGCCTGATTATTATGTGAAACAACTTGAACGGTACCAAAGACCAATGTTCAAGTGTCAATCAACTTAAATCAACAACCAAAGGTTGGATTTCTGGTGTGGAAATTGGAAAACACACAAAAACTTGCAAGTATACAAGGTCAAGCTTTATAATATAGGGATAAGAAAGGGATCAGTCCACAGGGAGTAGGAGTGCTTAAAAGAAATTTTCCTAAGCTATCAATGGGTGCAAAGCACTATGGCAGTGAGCAGTGATGGATGAAGGCAGATACAAAGAACTAAAACAGTTAACACAAGATGGCAGCACAGCAAGGATTAGATGGCAGATGATATAAAATAACAACAGCAAGGAACCAAGGCTGTAAGCCAAGGGCAGGGGTGAGATTTTGCACTGACTTCAGTGCATAGAGACTACAAATTGCAAGACAATAGGCGAGCAACACAGCTAAGAAATATAAACTGAATTTGAAGCAAAGCAAGACTGAAAATGTAAGTGACTGAGAAGGATATTGTGGCTAAGCTAATGGCTTAGAATCCACCTTGGTGTCCTAGCCAAACAATGTAGTTCTAGGTTGAAATTCAGACCCTAAGCATACAAAAGGAATGGAAAGAAAATTAGCTTGCTCAACTAATGTGCTCCTAGCATTGACTGTCTTTTGACAGTACAATCAATCACAAGCACACAGATGAGCACTAATCTCTCCCACTGCTCAAGAAAAACAAGCATTAAGGCTCTAACCTAGCAATTCATCATCCAACCATGCACTAAGGCTTCATCTGAGCCTTAGCTGCAGTAACTTAGCTCATGAAAAACATGTTAACAGCATCAACATTCATCATGCAAAATAATTCAAACATAACATACACACAACAATCAACTGTTAACTGCATAAGAAGACTGAAATTGGAATTGCATAATATTTTGGTTTAATTCTCTACTGGCTAGTCCAGAGATCATCCCCCCTCAATCCCTTAACACCTATTTATACAAATAAACAAAATCCCCAAAAATCAGGACCACATCAGTCCAATTAGGGTTTGGTGAAAATACAAAATAAATCAAAGAAAATCCTACCTAACTATGATAACAACCCTAATAGACTAACCCATGCTTCAATTAGACGTACAATTGATCTCCCCAAAAAGTTCCCAAATCAGAAAAATTAGGGTTCTTATAAAAATTATTAAAATTTACCTAATCACTGTTGACACTGGTAGATGTCGACCCATGCCTCCAATCCTTCTCCTGATGCTTCTCTTGTTCTTCCCATGCCCTAATTGCTTTTCTAGCTCATCTATTTCATCAACCCCTAACCTAGGGTTCCTGTGAGAGGAAAAGATCGAGGAATTGATGTTATAGAAAGCTAGAGGAGTAGGGGAATGATGGCTCGAATGGTGATGGTTGAATGATTTGGGGGGGGGGAGAAGATGGTGGAGTGATTTGTGGGAGAAGATGGTGGAGTGATTTGTGGGGAGCATCACTGTTGCAGAAGAGGGGAAGAAGATGGATTCGATGGTTTTGGGAGAAGGGTGTGTTTGGCTAATGGGTATAGAATGGGGTATTAGGGTGTTGAGCGGGTTCAGCGAGGTTTGATGATCTGCGACAAGAAGCGATGGATGGGAAGATGGTAGGTGGATCCAACGGCGATACGGAGGTAAGCGTGGAGCGACCGTCGGATGAAGGGATGTAGCAAAACGGACGACCCAAGATGGAGATGGGTGTTGCGATGTAAAGCGGGAGCTTCGGAGTTTGATGTGCGATGATGGAGAGACCGTTGGATGATGATATGGATCCAATCTGACGGCTACATGAGAAACGGGTATGGATATAGGAAATGGACTTGGGTGAGGGTTTTGGGCATTGGGTATGCCAAGCCCATATCTTCTTTAAGAACAATTCTTCCTTCTTGAGCCCATTCCTAGCTTTTTGGACGTGCGCTCCATTCTTTGCGGCTTCCTTGCGTAATTCTTCCCGTCTTTTCACTACTTTTCTGCTCTATTCCGCTCCGCAATTCATCCAAACTTTATTTATTACCTAAAAATGCAAAATTAAGTAAGAAAAATATTTATTCTTGAAAACAATGAAAATACAGAATATGGGATAAAATGTAGAATTAATGCGCAAAAGATGAGTTAAATGCCAACAAAAAGGGATAAATATATACATTATTTGGCACCCATCAATTTCCTAATTGATTGATTTAACGCACAACCTGTGATATTTCAATTATATAACAAAATATAATGCAGAAAAGAAATAACACAGACACCAGAAGTTTTGTTAACGAGGAAACCGCAGATGCAAAAAAACCCCTGGACCTAGTCCAGATTGAACACCACACTGTATTAAGCCGCTACAAACTCTAGCCTACTACCAATTAACTTCTGACTGGACTGTAGTTGAACCTTAATCAATCTCACACTGATTCAAGGTACAGTTGCGTTCCTTACGTCT
Organism: Papaver somniferum; assembly: GCF_003573695.1. NCBI lineage: Eukaryota > Viridiplantae > Streptophyta > Magnoliopsida > Ranunculales > Papaveraceae > Papaver > Papaver somniferum. Next base: position 169,294,306 of record NC_039358.1, on the reverse strand, counting down.
TTGATCCCAACATGATACTACGCACTTGATTCCCTTAGTTGATCTCACCCACAACCAAGAGTTGCTACCACCCAAAGTCGAAGACTTGATAAACAAATCTTTCTCACACAGAAAAGTCTATATATTGAATATATCTGTCTCCCACATAAATACCCAAGAGTTTTTGTTCCGTATTTTGATAAATCAAGGTGAACAGTAACTAATTGATAAACCAGTCTAATATTCCCGAAGAACAGCCTAGTATTAGCAATCACCTCACAATAATCTTAATCAACTAGCGAAACAAGATATTGTGGAATCACAAACGATGAGACGAAGATGTTTGTGATTACTTTTATCTTTCTTATCGGAGAAATTAATCTCGAGTCAATTATTTCAATTGTACTCAATACGATAGAATCGGGCAAGATCAGAACACACAACTACAAAGAGAATAGTTGGGTCTAGCTTCACAATCCCAATGAAGTCTTTGAAGTCGTTAACCTACAGGGTCTCGATAGAAACCTAAGGTTAAAGGAGAATCGACTCTAGTTATGCAACTAGTAACACACAGGAGGTGTGGGGATTAGTTTTCCCAGTTGGTAGAGTTATCCTTTATATAGTTTTCAAATCAGGGTTTGTAATCCAAGTTACCTTGGTAACAAAGCATTCAATATTCACCGATAGATGAAAAACCTGATTCAACCAAGCTAATATATTTCAACTGTTAGATAGAACTTAGCTTGTTACACACAAATGAAACACACCCTCATTTAGGTTTATGTAACCGTACCTAAACGTGTACACCATGTTGGTTCACAAATAGTTAACTATGGTTAGGCATAGGATTACTCTCATATCAACCTTATTCATCTTAACCATAACTAGTTCAAATGACTCAAATGAAACTAGTTAAAGAGTTGTTCAATTGACATTTTCTCATAGAATTATACAAGAACACAATTGAAGCAAAATCGGTTTGATTCACTCGAATCAATCATGAACATTATAGCCACGGTTTGCAAAGATTGCATTCCTTATTATATAAATATTTATGTTCATGTACAAAACCAATTTTGGAACTTTAACCTTCAAGTATGCAAATGTGTAAGCATACTTGAAATACCCGGACTAAGATTGGGTTACGCCAGTACGCAAACGGGTACGCAAACTTTCAATCCCAGCAGAAATTCTCGGATATGAACCTGTACGCCAGTACACAAACGGTACGCATACTTAGGTTCCCCGATTTCTCAAACCAAACGGTACGCAAATGGGTGTGCATACTATGGTTCCCGGACATGGATTACATATGTGAAAAAGTGCACAACATGACATATCCAATAATGGTTAAGTGTTCTAAACTCTTATTTCAATCATTGAAACTTTCCTAGAGGATGACAATAGCCGTTTTCACACACTATTAGCATCAAAACAATTTTCAAGTTATTGAAATAATCATAACGAAACATTCCAAGACAAACATCAAATGATTGTATCACACAAACCATGTAAGATGTTACTCGGAAATTTTCACTTGATATAAGATGAACTTGGTCAAAGCGAAAGCTTGCCAACACATATTTCGAGAAATATGTAAGCGAGACAAACTCGGCTCGAAATCTCAAATGTGTATATAGAAAACTATATCGTAACACGACTTATGTCTCAATATAAGAGATAGAGTAGAAATAGACTTTCCAAGTGATAGATGAGTTTAAGTCTCCACATACCTTTTGTCGATGAAGTTCCACAAGCTCCCCTTAGTAGTTCTTCGTCTTCAAATGATGAACGCTGTGAAGTCTAAGCTCAACTACACAATTTATGTCCTAGTCCGAGACATCTATAAATAGGCTAGAAATCAAGACTTATAGTTTTGATCACTAACATTGGCAAACATGCTTGAGATAGAAACGCATGCGAATTCGACCGAGCAGTGCTCTAACAACCTAGAGCCTTGAAAATTTATAAATAAAGAGATTCTTGCAACTAGATTTCTGAAGCACTGGCACTCTTGTGTCCCTGTTTCTAAGCTAGAGACGTCCTCGATAACCTAGGTTTCCTTTGAGAAACATAATTAGGTTACGACTTAGAATACTTCATATAGAGATTCGTTAAGCCAGCCAGACTATCTTTTACCTGATATTTCGTGTATCTAGATCTTGTGCGTAATTTGGATCAAAAACGAGATATATAGAAATTATAAAATTCTCTTCGTCTCAGACTTTATAATTCCTCAATATATATGATTAGTATGGATTTTTCTTGAGAGGTGTTTAGTAATCCAGTCTTCTCATCTAACTGAGTATAAGTGTTCCGAGTTCGTGATATTTGTTGGACTTTATCTACTGCAAACAAATTTCAGAACCTAGATTGAAAAATTAAAAGGGAAATAAAATAATTTTGTTTGTTAGAAGCAGATTGGTATCAAAATTCTTCACCGAAGTTGAAGAAACTCTTAGGCTGTGAAGGACGTCATCCAAGGGAATCAAGTGCGTAAAATCTTGCGAGGTTCAAGAGGCATAAGGATCACGACTGCAGCTGAATTTTTTGGAAGGTTAATTCGGGCTCAACCAAAATTCCAGTTTGAATATGATAGTAGGCTAGTGTCTGTAGCGGTTTAATAAATGTGGTGTTCGAAGCTGGACGAGGTCGGGTTTTATGAAGGTGCAGTTTTCCTCGTTAACAAAACTTCTGGTTTCTTGTGTTTTTATTTTTCCATATTATCTTTATAATAGGAATATCACAGGTAGTATGTAATCAAACTATATAGTTTAAGTCCTTATTATTTGAGATAAAAATAAATGGTTGTTTTTATTGAATTCGCATCTTCAAATATAAATTGCAAGTTACATACTTTTTAAATTCGCGTACGACTAGATTGATCTTGGATATTGATTTTGAGATCGTCCAAGAAATCTTCTACACAATCAGGTTTACGGACCTTTGGTCTAAACATATTGATTGTGATAGAGAAAAACTCTATATACAATCTTATTTAATAATTATGTGTAATTTACTTGTGATTGTATTTGGTTTTGTCCATATAGGTTTCTGAACAAAAAATTTGAAGGTGTACTTGGTACCCTTTCCTATTCAATTGGTATCAGAGAAGGAAAACACTGTTATACCTAATAAGTCTGTGTAATCTTAATATGTTATCAATGAGTCAAAGCATGGGTTTTAATTTAACAATAAAAGACTCATTGTATGCACTACCCAGAATGTAACACCCGCACTTTTCCCATGGCGCATGCTCAAAAGATGCGTCATTTGTATGAGATGAAGCTTCATCCCAAAGATTTGGTTGTGCGTTAAGGGCATATTGGCCTAGGACAGAAATTACACCACAATAATGCATCACACCAGTTGGAGGCTGGTCGAGTATAATGTTGCACCATCATGGTGCATCACGCCAATGGGTGGATGGCGAGAGTACTATTGCACCATCATAATGCATCACGCAAGCGGGTGGGTGGCCGAGAGTAATGTTGCACCATCATGACACATCACGCCAGTGGGTGGCTAGTCGAGAGTAATGTCATACCATCATGGTGCATCATACCAGTGGGTGGATAGCTGAGAGTAATGTTGCACTATCATGGCGCATCATGTCAGTGGATGGTTGGCCGAGAGTGATGTAGCACCATCATGGCGCAATATTCAAGTTGGAAAACATGCTATAACTGAATAACGCACCAGCATGCCGCGTTATGCAAGGGGCCATCAGAACTACCACAAATAGTGAAGCAAGCATATCAAAGTGTTCCCCAACTTTTGGTTGTAGAAAGACATATATAGGCAGGGGTAGTTGGTTGAAGATGCATATAGCGTAGATGCACCAATAAGCTTCATAGCTTAGCCAATAAAGCATATACGATGTGAAAGCATCATTATAGGGCGTTGGTCACTCGAGAGAGCTTCATAATACTTAGGTACATCTTTGCGACAAACTAAGATTGCACCACCATGTTGCAACACAAATGAAAGACCAATGATGCACATTTTTACGCATCATTTGCAGAGACCCTTTGGCCTATACGGACTACACTATTCCTTAGCTTTGTCCTTACAACACGAGTTGTATTTAGTTTCTTGTCTCGACGTGGATGAACAACAGTCAGTGTTTTATCCCTTCAAGGTATGGAGGAGGGTACATAGGTAGTCACAATGAGTTACAATATTGGTAGTCCAACACCTTGTCTCTCATATCACATAATTGAGAGGTGATTGCGACATTAAGGTAACTCATATCATCTCGCTCGGCAATGCGATGCAAGAATGACTCGACGTCCAAGACATGCATTATGCCTGGACAGTACTTGAAAGTCAATGATGCATGCAAGAATGCATCGGCATTCACCTTTAAATTTTGCACCCTTTGATGAACAAAGGTGAGTTGAAATGGGATGGAAGCTAAGCCTAAGGAATCATTCTTTCGGGAGCATGTCTGCAATGACATATGGACGTGCATTTGTCTGGTGAAGTTTGGAGTTTAAGGCCCGGTCACTAGCATTTTCCTTTTCTTCACCATGATTATTTTACATAAAGCTATTGTATTTTTCGTCAACGGCTTTTGATGATGAACATCTTTATCTTTAGATGATAATGATTCCGGCTCTTTATTAGTTAGGGATTTGATTTCTTTTCTTCACCCATTTCAGTTTTTATTTTTCTCTCTTTCAATTGGTTTTTTTTTTCAATTTTTATTCAGGTAAATAATTGATAAAACTTGGCGCCTCCTTATTCAATTTGACAGTAACAATCCGATTTTTATTTGTTGCACGTATGTTTTATGATAATCGTGCACGTATGTATTATTAATAAAACTCTTACCTTTTAAAAAAAAATTAATATTGGACTAATTTACCTATTTGATTCGGGCTGGACTGACTAGTCTATCTTGGGAGAGATTTTGGACTAAACTATATTTTTCCCCTAGAAAATTAGGTGTGTGTGACACAAATTCTAGAGCTTGGATGAAAATATGAGATGTGGGAGGGCGTAATTATCCTCATGGATTCCTGGAGTGGGTAATTATCCGCATGGCTGCTGGCCCAACAGCGGAGCAGGTCCAACTTAACCTCCCCACTTTTCTTGAATTTCATATGTATGCATAATCAATTTTACGAATTTATTAAACTTATTTCCTAATTACATAATATTAAAATACAAACTCTATTTAGATCGAACGGCCATAATGTATAGATTTCTAATCTAACGGCGGAAATAAGTACCATAATTTCTTAAATAAGTACCATAATTTATTAAAATTAGGTCAAAATATTCTTTCTTGTTATAAGTCGGTTATATAACCTTTATCAAACAAATCCAGTAATTATCAATCGACAATTAGGTTTCTCTGCTTAGCTCTTCGTAGTCTTCTTGCGATGACTTACCTGTAATTTAAAACTAAAAGAAATATATATATCCAATCACTCTCTTTTCATTGATACATGCATACCAAAGCACAGCAGCTTGGAGATCACAATACATGAATTTAAGGTTCGTTTTAGTGTATATTTTTTCTTTCTTCTTCATACCTTCTCAAATTTGTACTATAGAGAACGACAGTCGACATTCGTTATCAGTCGAATCAGGGTCTACTACAATGGATGAGAAAAACGACGTGATTAAGGCTAATAATAATCCACGTCAAGCGTGTGCAGCCTGCAAGCATCAAAGAAAAAAGTGCTCCCAGAATTGTATATTGTCGCCGTTTTTTCCACCAGAAAAAAAAGAAAAATTCCAAGCAGTGCATAAACTTTTCGGCGTGAGTAATATCTCCAAGTTATTGAAAGGACTTCACACTTTAGATGAGCGCAAGAGGGCTATTGATTCATTAATATGGGAAGCCGAAGCGAGGGAACGAGATCCAATCGAAGGAGGTTTCGGTGCGTTCAAGAAGATCAACGTGGAATTAATATCCCTCACGAATCACGTGCGCATATCAAATCAACCAGGACTACCCAAGATTGGTACCAATACAATCTCGAGTGATAGCAAGGCGTTAATGAGTTGGGAAAACAGTGCTAACAATGGGTACGCATATGGAGCGTATGGCAATGTTAGTAATGTTGCTAACAACAATTATATCCCCAGTAATGGTAGATATAATAATATTAATACTAATGGATATAAAGAAGCGGAACGGGCATTTGGATATCAAGGATTCTCTGTCCTGCCTCATGAACAGTTTCATCGTCAATATTTTCAATCCGGTAAGTGACCTTTGTTCTTCTACTACTTCTTTTCATCTCGTGTTCAAAAAATAATTTTGCATGCACGCCATATTATTGACATTGATATATTAGTTACTGCTATGATCAGTTAGCAAGCATGTGAAAGGATTTAAGTTTGTGCTGTTAGCACCTTATAACAAAACAAAAAAAGTGATCGAGAACCCAAAGGAAAAACAATCTAGATTACCCATAGATTACCCATGAAAGACAAAAAATCCAGGATCCGGATATACTGTAATTATTATTCTATCATTAAGGAGATGAGAAATTAATCGGTAATTTTTCATTCTTTTTACAAATTTGTAGACCAACAGAATGGAGTGGTGAATGAGAAGTCGGATGATAGCCAAAGCCTAGTACAGGAAGTCATGAAGGATGATCCAATATTATAATGGAGTTCTGAATCGCTCAGCAGTGGAGTTTTAGAATTTCAAATGTTTCTACGTTATCTCATCAAATTGGCTCTTTCAATTAATCATGTCAATTTTTTATATGAGCTAGCTTTTACCACCTCATTTGTTTAACAGGAGAAGTCTTTTTATATAAGTATTACATAATTTGGTCAGGCAATTCATGATATACCATGTACTTAATTACGGAAAATGCTAAAGATGGGTCAAATCTGAGACAATCAATCCAAACTTTTGATCATTTCTTTCTTCATCCGCCAGCAATCCCAGTGCCAGAGTCACTCCTCTCTCTACCATTTAGATTGTGTCATATCTTGTCCCAAATCTAGACCATCCATGTACCAAGGTCGGTTTATTACCGCTCTCAGAACTGATTCTTACTGGCAAGCCAAAAATATCACAAACAAGCCAAAAGTATCACAAAGAAGCAAGTTTGTTTTGTGATTGTGCATCTCACATTGGATCTTCTTTCATTTATCGATCTTTTTCGTTCGCTTATCTTACACATGACTGGTTAAGTCGGGGCAATCTTTTAGGTAGGGAGGAATGGTCCATCGCCCAAAGCCCATAAAATGAAAGGGCAAAAGAAAATATCTCTGCACTTCCCTCCTTGATTTGGGGCCTATCTGTATTATTTGAGGTTTACCATTACGAGATAAAAAAAGACATTTTGAAGCAAAATAAAGAACCACTCATCCAATTATTTTACTTAATGACTGATTTATCCTTAATTAATTAGTGTTAATTCGGGTGACTAATTGATGTTTAATTTTGTTCACTTAGAAATCTTAAATCATCGTCAAAACATGTAAAAAAGTTGTTTTTTTTTTTTTTGAAAATTCTCAACCCAAAAACGGTATATGTTCATGCACGTAATTGATTCTAGGAATCGGTGTATAACACTTAAAACATAGACAGATTGTAAAATTCAAGAGTTTTTCTGTAACTTTTTTTTTTCTAGAATCGGTTTACATAAATGCCCACGTGAATTGATTGTAAATTTGGACATTTCTTCGATTGTTTTGCTCATAACTTCTTCATCTGATGTCGGAATGACCTCATTTTGCGTTCAACTCGTATTTTCACGCTCTACAATATATAAAGATAAAAATTTCAGGGTTTGTGCAAAAATTCAAACATGGTTAATGAATAGTTTGATATATGCATTAACGTATGACGTTTGTTGTTGATGTTCATCAAACACGAAGACCATCAAATCCATAATTTGTTTAAGTAGGTGTACCATATCCAGCGATTCCGGGCAATGTTCTTCGTGAACATTTTTGAGGGGTGATTATGATTTTGGTACCCGTCCTAGTCACACCTAATGACAACACTTTTCTAGGAATGGTAAGAGAGAGAGCTTGCTTTCCATTGTATTATGTACCTCCTTATATAGACTTTCCCAAAAACCCTTCCTTTTATGAGATCATGCCACATGTCCTAAACTTCCTTAATTACTACTAATGTCATCCCTTCTCTAATACAACCTTCTCCTTTCCCATTAATTCCCTTCTTATCCTCTCCACCTTGTGGACACTTCTTAGTGGATCTGGGATTTAGTCCCCAAACCCCCATGTTTCACGTTGGGTTTGGCTCCCCTCTGGGAGGTCCCTAGCCCTGCTAAGGGGTAATTATTTTCATGTATCAAAAAACATCAACAACAACCGATATACACTAGTGCAAATAACAATAAATTGTGCTTGATTTTTATAAAAATTGATGAGGAAATTTCAGAGTTTTATACTTAAATCATTGGTGAATCTCTCTTCAAAGAAACAGATTAAAGGTATTTAACTCAATCACTTGAATTGTTTGTCGCCGAAAATATTGTTCGGGAAAAAAAAAAGGAAAATTGGATTGTTATTTGAGATTATGTTTTAGTTTTTGATTTTGATGGAAATTGGAAAAAAAAAAGGATTTGATTAAAGTTTGTTAATAGAAATGATTATGGTTTTTGCACTTGTTTTAAATAACTAGAACTATTAAGGTTTGTGTAAAGGGTAATTTAGTATTTTAACACATTTTAGACACCCTTTATCCTTCTCTATTGGGTAGATGAAGAAATCCGCATGCCTCAAATAAAAGTCATAGGCCTCAAACTAGTGAGGTTTTATATATTTATGCATAATTTTCTTTTGTTAACATGAGAAAACACTATTATTATTATTATTATTATTATTATTGTTTTTTTTTTTTTTTATGAAAACGTACCTCTGAGGTCTTTTATTGAAAATAGGGAAAAGAGTAATATTACATGAAAAGTGTTGGTAGCCTAGCTACAAGCTGAGAACCAACACCCTTTTGAATAATAATACCTAAACAATGGAAAAGAAAACTGCCAGCGCCACAATTTGCGTCATTGTGAGAGAGACAGTTCTTTAACCTCTTTACAAAAGCCACTGTGTCTTCACTTAGTTCACCTAATGTAGTGAAAGCAAGAATATGAAAGTCATATCCGTGAGACTCACACTTCTCTAAATATTTGTTGCGTATACGGAGAATCGCCCTAGAGAGAGCTTGACCCGGAGTGAAAGAACGAATTTACCAAGTATCATCTTAGGTTCTTCGTATTCCCAACCATAAACATCTTCTATGTGTAATATAGAAAACTTCTTACATAATATATGTCTCTTGAAATTTCTAGTTTCTCATACGCGATCCATGTGGTATTTTTATATGTTTAAAAACATAAAATATATGGTATTTGTGGTACTTTTTGCATTTCAATATGTACAAATACAACTTATATCTTGTAATTGTATATAAATAATCCTTTGTTTTTCTATATTTTTGTTTATTGAATTTCTTACTTGGAATCAAGATATAGTTTTTATTATAAATATATTAGAACTTCAGAAGTTTTTATGAGTAGTTAGTTTTCTATCTTTGTCAGATATATACATACATAGATTAACAAAAATGGGAAAAAGAAAACAGACCCTAGTTTTTGAAAACAAAAAATGGAGGACTAGATATTAAAATAGACATGTCCAAGACCTTTGACAGGGTCAATTGAACCTTTTCACTTAAAACTTTATCTGCTTTTGGTTTTAGTAATGAGTGGTGCAGTTTAATCAATCAATGCGTCTCAACTGCCTCCATCGTAGTTCTTTTAAATGGTACACCAGGTGACTTCTTCACTCCTACCGGGGGGTTAAGGAAAGGAGATCCATTATCTCCTTACCTATTCCTAATCTATATGGATGTGTTCTCTAGGCTTCTTTCAGCAAAGGAAAAAACCAAACATATAACTGGTATCAAAATATCTAGGCATAGTACCCCTATTTCTCATCTCTTATTTGCAGAAGATTGCCTGCTATTTTCTAAGGCGAGTCTGGTTCGTTGTAAGAATCTTTTAAACATCATCAATCAATTTAGTAATGCATCAGGTCAGCTCATTAACTTTTCTAAGTCGGGTATTTTCTTTAGTAGAAGAATACATTTTAAACATCAAAGAATTATGATTAGACTTATGAAGATAAAGAAAATTAGCATTACTGACTCTCATTTAGGAGCTCCTTTATTTGTTGATAGATAAAAAAATTAAGACTTTTGATAAAATTGTTACTAATATGGAAAACAAAGCTCAAAGTTGGAATGGTACAACTTTGGTTCAAGCAAGTAAAAAAGTCCTGATTAAATATGCACTTTCTAGTCTGCCCATATACCAAATGGGGTGTTTTTTTCTGACTCTAAAAATCACAGACAAAATAGATGCAGTCCAAAGGGATTTTTGGTGTGGTAAAAAGAAAAACTCTAGGGGTTACTATCCCATTAATTGGAGTTTCATGTGTGAACCAATTGAAATAGGTGGTCTAGGTTTTAAAGAAGTAAACAAAATGAATAAGGCAATGATTGCGAAACTAGTATGGAGAATAACAACTCAGTGGAACACCCTTCTAGGCTATGTTCTTAAGAATAAACTAGTATATGACCCGTGCCGTAATGTCCCGGGTTTCGATTTATTGTTGAGGATATTTTCCTCATGTATACCTGTACCACCCAAATAAGAGCAAGACATTTAGGATGGCTCTTATTGAGACTCAAATGTCTTCCACATTTTCCACCCATATGGACAAATTTTTCGCTTGGCTTGTGTTGACATTCTACATTTTTTATGTGGAACGTATAACTATTATGGTTTTGTAGATTTGCAACATTTTAATTCCAATATATAAAGTGGACCCTGCTTTTAGCCTGAAAATGCATAACCTCTTTATGCGTCTTCTTTATTTTTGTTCCGCATGATGATTATGCATTCGAGAATCGATGCAAGCAAAGCAAGGAATTATAGCTTGATTCCTGAGAAAAGGCGATGTTTTTCATTTGCCACTTTGGCCAATGTGAACAACATCAATAAGAGCTACCCTTGTAGCCCACATAATCATGACCAACAAACGTATCATCGGTTCACTATCTAAGGCATACGGGCTGTTTTGAGCCCTAGATGTTGCCTACAATATTAATTTCTGACGCCATTTGACTCGCGACTAAATATAGGTTTGTCACTCCCGAGTAACAAAATGAAGTTATTCTGAAATGTCTTTTGAAACCAAGAAACCCAAAAAAGAATACCTCTCATAGGCGGTGAGAAAATATAATCTTTTTCGCTGCTTGGAGATGGTGGCTAGTTTATAGACTACGATCAATATTTGCAATTTAATTACTGTACTTCATGTTATGCCATCCAATTATCCCAAGATTCGTTTTATATGAGAACCAAGATACTGAAGAGATCTGAATTTGATAAACAGCCACCTGACCATCTTAGTGATAAAAACAAAAAAAGTGAATTTAACTCCTACCGATCGATCCTCCAAGGTTGAATTACATTTTATTCGTTGTCAATGCATCACTCTAAAATGTAAATCAAAGCTATCAAATACAAACAAAAAACATTATAATAAGTCAAATAGCAGTAATGATATGACCAGTGCTGTAACAACGTGGAATCATTTATTTTTTGCTAGAAGTAACGATCTATGATTGTATTTTCTTGTACACCAGTAGAGCGCACATACTTTTCCTGCTGATACTATCATCATAGATTCTCTAATCTAAGATTCATAACACAGTTTCAATTGGATCAAAATTAATAGGGATTAAGTCTTCAAAACTTCTCGATTATTGCCATCGTAATGCAACCTTATCCATATATTTAGCTCCATCAAGGAAACATGTTAGATCAAATGCAATAACAATCTACCATTAGTATGACCTGTAGCATCAGTATGACCTAGACTGCAGAAACTAAGTCGCAAAATCTTAACGAATATCACTGTAAGACCTTGACCAAGATTTGTGTATACAAAGGAAGGAATATGCAATCAATAAAATCTTAATATATACAATTAGGCAATCACATAGTACCACCTGAAGCTACAAATGAGGAAAAGAAAATTATTTTGCACTTGGTTCTTCATTGACATTTAATCTACTCCAACATGGTGATCAAATGGAAGAAGAGCACGTCAATTAGTCTTAATGAAGTATCATTATAGACAGAAACAGTTGATCACTCAAGTATTTGCTGCAATATTTTGTTAGAAGGTCTGGCTTGTGTTGCTTACTTACAACTTGCTGCTTCTATTTTTAAAATTAAAATTCTACCAAAGCTTTTGTTCTATTTTACCGACAAAAAAAACAATCTTGACATGCAATAGAAATTATATTGCACGTCCTGCATACCCTCTCGCAAAAATCAAAGACATTGTAAGGATATATGTGAATGTCTTTTGGAAAATATTTTTGGGAGAAAAAGGAATGTGTGGATCAGTGCATGCTCATAAATCACGTAATGGTTCTCAAAATATTTTTGAACAGTCAGAGAGAAAGGGTGAGGCACATTACCATGTGCATATATTAATATGTTAAAAGGGAGAGTTGGATCTGCACCAAAAGAAGACTTGTCTCTATCAATTTCAAAATATACTCCCTATATCATGTTGTGGCAGTTGCGCAACAGCAAGAACCCTGAAAACAAAAGAGCCAAGTTTCAGAAAGTTACAATATCGTGTTAGTAAACCATATTACGAAACACACATAGCTCACAATAAAAAAAGCACTTGAGAAAATCCAATGGTACAGACTCAAAATGAACTACTTCCATATGACTGAGTTTTTCAAAAAAATAAAGCACAATATCGTAACCTATAATGAGGTTTTCAGGCGACATTTTTCCACTGGATAACAAAACAAAAGCACCAGACAAAAGCGATATACGTGAATGCCCAAAAAAAGAAAACACCGGATGGAAGCGATTTATCCACGACCCAACTGAAAAGAAAAGACCAAGCCAATTTTTATACAACACAATTCTTGAGCTAACTCCTGATAATTCTTGAGTATGTGTTAATCTTTTTCTGGCTACTGTGAAAAAAAGAAACACTAGCCGATTTTTATCCAGCACAATTCTGGAAGGATCGAAATACAACACAATAAATTCTTTAGAAGAAACTCAAATTAGTATTCAATAAAATACCAAAAAAAAGAGTTAATTATATAAAGTGGAGGTTGATCGGCCAAAGAAGGTTGAAATAGTTAGAAACAATTTTTCCCCAAGTATGTCACAGTGCCTCTCAACAGAATACTTCAGTCAACTAATAAAAAACATATCAGTGTTGCAGAAACTTGAATTTTTCAATTCCAAACCTAAGCAATATTTGTACAAATGTCTCATCAAACATCCTGATCTATCACTGTATCCAATACTTTACGCAGACACACTTATGGTAGTTTCAAAGACATTTCGTAAGGGGATCGGTGGTAGAGTTGGTTAAAAGTAACTTTAAATAGACATCAATATTGATGGTAAAAATAAGTTCTTCTTTATAGCAATATATACATAGACGAACAAAACCTAAGGTCAAAAAAAAAAAGTATATCAAATGATCGTCAATAGACTTGAAAGCTAGACTCTTAAAATCTATGCCCGGCATACTGCACACATCCTAACGCCTTATATAAAGAAAATTACTGCTCGTTTTAGACCCACTTCCTAAATATTGATTACTTGGGTTATTCTACTCTTAACCCAATTAGCAGGTTCTAGTCAAGCAATATACTAATTAAGTCTACTATCACGCAACCCACATCACATTAAGATACTCCTAGAGGAATCCTTCCACACCTAAAAAACCTACAATTCAAAACCAATATATGGTTTCTAGATTAGTGGTACTACAGCATCAAGACCATTTATGCACAACAGGGCCTAAACTCAAAACTCGCATCAATGAAATCTCGTCTCAATGTCCCAACAGGGCCTAAACTCAAATCTAAAACAAAAATCTCATTTGGCGGATTATGAAAACTCTTTTGAGCATCCATCAGCAACATATCCAAGCTGGTTACTTGACTGGCCCCTTTTAAGTTTAATTATCCTTTTTTGATATCCAGACTCGAGTTATCCATACCTGCCCTTAATCCATTCGAGGAACTTGATTGAAGGTCTTATAGTGGTTTTTACTTTGGAATACTTTTGGAGTGACTACATTGAATCTGTAAACCCATTACAACTACCTGCATGAGAATGAAAAGGGTATATAAAGCAAATCATGTGATTGGCATGATGGCAATAGCGGTCTGTAACTTTCATGATGACAACTAATTTTACCGTTTCTTTACAATTCATGATGAAAAGCAATACAAAAACTTTGATGGGATACAAAAAAAGAAAAAAAGTTCACATCCACACAAAAACTATCATTCTAATTTACTATGCAAGAAAAATGAAATTTAGAGCCGTGAGTTTTTATCGAAACATAATCCACTATAATTGTACATCCAGTATGACACTATCATTAACATTAGTATCCATGATTTTTCCACTCTATGCATTAACACTATCATTATCAGCAAATCAAAACCATTTGAGCTTTTTAGCAAATGGATTAACTACTTTTGGTGCAAACAATGCCGTAAGAGCAGTTGAGTCAATCATATCATGAAGAAGGATGATTCCGAGATTGTCATGCCTATCTAGTGACTTTAGGTATAATAAATAAAAAAAACAAAACAAAAAAAAAACAGTAGAAATACTTACTCCCTATTAGAAAGAGCAATAGGGATTAACAGATTCCATAAGCCCCGATAGTGGATTACACAGGTTTCCCCAACAACTTCATCAAAAACTGATTCTCCTGAATTTTAAAGACAAAAATTAACCATCCCTTAAATTAAACCCATATTAACAGAATAAAAATTGTAGCAATCAAATCAAACCTAATTTCAGATACCCAAATGAGAAAGAGAGAAAATCCTACCTGGTTCATAATCGAGATGGTCTGAGTATGGGTTTGTAATTGAGTTCCTTCGATGCGTTTTCTTTTTGATCTATAAATGACAATTATTAGGGAGATATTGATTCCCATCGATGCGTTTTTCATTGATTCCCATTGAAAGACTCTCATCGATGCGTTTTTCATTGATATGCACCTCAAGCCGTTTCGAATTTCTCGTATACGTCGGATGTGGGCGTAGGAGGTGGGATCATTTTCAGCCGGGATTTATCACTTCCACTTTGAGGCACTTTGGGAGGAATATGAGCCGTGGATCAGTTGGAAGCGACCATTTAGAGTTGTTAGATGATTACAAAACCATTTTTATTTTTTTTTGTAAGATAGATACTTTAAAAACTCAACTATCTTCCATGCCAAAAAACATTATAATGCTTCGTGGATATGGGGATGCATTATGCAGGGGTTTCTTTAATCTACAAATTCAGTTGCTGAGACGTGGGCGACGGTAAATCTATCAACATTTGCACAGATAAGTGGATCCCAGGTATAGAACAAAACCTCATATCTTATCGCGGAAATCAACTAAACCTCTTAACATTTGTATCTGAGTTGATAGAATCAAATACTAAAAAGTGGAATGTAACGAAAGTTAGAAATAACTTTGCCCCGAAAATTACAGACAAGATTTTAGGAATTAAAATCTTCACTAACATAAATGGAACTCTGAAACAAGATAGATTAAGATGGATCCTTACTAATGACGAAAAATTTACTGTGAAGTCGATGTACCAAAAAATTAAACATCCTTTGATTAATACAATCAATATTGATATCACTGCTTTCTGAAAATATTTTTGGAAGTTGAATGTATCTCAAAGAATTAAAATATTCTTGTGGAAGTGCATCCATAATGCTCTGCCTGTTAGGAAAAAACTAGGCGAACACATGGAAAATATAGACATGAAATGCGTTTTCTGTGAGTATGAATGTGAGTCCTTAAAGCATCTATTTTTTGAATGTCCCTATGCTAAATTTGTTGCTTTATTGTCTCCCGTGATAGGTATAAATTATAGTAGTGATTTAGATTTATCTTTTGCACAACTATACTCTAATTGGATAGAAGGTGTGTATGATAACTCTGAGATAAAAATCATAGCCACTAAATGTTGGTTAATTTGGAAAGAAAGATGTCTAAGAATCTTCCAATCCAAAACGACTACAAGCATTCAACTCTCTCTTGTTGTTCAGCGGCACTTGTGATAGACGCATTTATGTGTCTAATTTGTCCTCAATGTTTCGTATTGTTAGTACTCGTTTTCGTCCTTATTATGGTGTTTTGTGTGTTTGTAGGTATTTTTTGGAAATAAATATTGTTGGAAAATTCGGCTCGAAAAGTTGCTCGGAGCACCTCCGGAGGACATTTGCTATACGGACCCCCACTTTTGCTATGTGTCACCCACGGCTATGTGTAGCCCATTTGTCCACAACACCCATTTGTTATTCGGCACCCAGGACGTTGGATAAAGGCTAACCATCTTCTACCTTTCAAAATTGATTTCGGAGGGAAAACTTTGCAGACACGCATGCAGATTTAGATTCGAGATTTGAAGGTGTTTTAGAGAGACTCAATGGCTGAAACTCTTTGTGATGATTCAAAAGAGCATAACAAACTTAGTACGGGCAATTTGAGCGATCAAATTTGGTTGGATATTGTTTCTCAACAAAACAGGAGAGGCTAGTTTTCTCGGGTTTTCTGGGAAAGTTTGGGCAAAGATTTACTTGGAGATTTTCATGGGAAAGGCTTTGTTTGGGCTTGTGATGATGAAACAGGGCTGGTAAGGTCCTTGGAATTGACTAGATTTGGACGAATAATCGAATGGAAGAAAACAGGGGAGTCCGGGTGCAGTTGAGATATTCACGGGATAGCATGACTGCCCGTGAGTTTGAGATGAGCATTGCTCGAGTTTGGAGGACTTGGGACACTTCCTGGAGCGTGCAACAATATTTTTTGCGTGTTTAGAGTGAGTTAGCCACAATCAGGTGCATGGGAAGATAAATCAGGGAAGAAAATATTCCCGAGTTTATGGCTTGACAGAGAGAAGATTTGGCACAGTTATGAGGAGATATTTTGTCGTTGTCGAGTATAAAAAGGTTTCTTGGGACTCAGAGAAGGGGAATGGAGAGTTAGGGGAGAAAACAGAGGCTTAGAATCGAGTTGCAGAGAATCACCATTGCTGCAACGAAGAAGAAGAGAAAGAACACAAAACATCACATATAGACAGTCGCAGAAACCGTTGCCTTTACTTTCAAATTTGATTATCTTTGTAACAATTTCTGTAACACTTAATCCAGTTCACAACAGTCTGTTAGTGTTTCTTTGTAACGGTGGGTTCTGTAACAATTATAACTGTTACAAACACACTGCTTTATACCTTTTCTCCTTGCAAACACCTTTTTGAGCAATGAAAAATTCATTTGAGTGTGTTTTCACCATGTGGAGCTAGAACCCATCACTGGGACGACGGAGGAAGCTGTATTTCATCCTTGGGGTAATTTAATAAATTCCTTATTTATTTTTTGCACAAATTTTAAATGATTTATGATTTCTATTAATCAATTGTTATCTTGTTAGATAGTGTATGCTTAGTCTTAGATGCTTTAGATACACTATGCTTGTAATTTACAATTGATGTTTTACGAAATATACTTTGGCAAAGAATAAAGTTATTGTTTCTTTTGTTTTGAGCTATAAATGTCTAAAATTTATTTATGAACCCCATGAACATGAAAAGCAGTGGAATCCGAGTCCCGGTCTCTCTTCATCCTGTGACAAAATTTGAATATATTTTTTCTTATTTGTAGTATTTTTATTTTATTAAAACTTAAAATCGATCCAACAAAGTCCGAGTGAACGACAACCTTTCTTACCATTATATAAAATTCGATCAATATTTGGCGCCACCGACACGGACTTGTGTATAGATTTGTTTTTAGGTTTTTTTATTTTTTTATTATTTTTGTTCTTTTTTATGCGTTTTGGTATTTCTTGTTAGCTTTCAGATTTGGAGTTGAGCTAAAGAAAAAGAGAGAAAGTGCTGAAAAGAAAAGCGAAGCTAAAGAAGGAAACAAAGAAGGAATCCAAAAGGAGTGAAGAAGAAGATTTTGTATATTTTATTTTTTTAGAAACTGTAATTAAGGTTTTTATTTTTGGATATTTTTTTTTCTTTTCTTTCGGACATTGAACATTGAACTTTATTTTTAAAACCTTAAGGAAGGGTTGGTTTAAATATAAACTGCACAGGGAAGGACGACAGTTACGATACTGTCTCGGCCCCTCGGGTTCGTACACTGACATTGGAGTTGGTGGCCCGAGTCGACCTCAACGGTTCATCCCACGTCTGGAACGGGAGGTAAGAATTCTA
This sequence comes from Papaver somniferum, assembly GCF_003573695.1. Taxonomy (NCBI): domain Eukaryota; kingdom Viridiplantae; phylum Streptophyta; class Magnoliopsida; order Ranunculales; family Papaveraceae; genus Papaver; species Papaver somniferum. Next base: position 169,276,010 of record NC_039358.1, on the reverse strand, counting down.
AACACCCGCGAATCCCCTGTCAGCGGGTTTACTGGATGATTTTGTATGCATATATGTTGAGGACCTGAAATCGGATTTAATTTTCTAGTAAAGGGCAAGGCCTGGCCAAATCAAGATAAGGACTCGGATTTCATCACAGTTTCCTTCTTGCCCGCCTTAGGAACACGTAACCTACGCGAACCTAAGCTTAAAATACTGACTAGAATGAGACCGATAGGGTAACGAGCTTAATAGGAAAGTCATTCGAAAAATATGGTTACTCTTTTAAGCATACTTCGAAGTTCATGATGGTTTCTATGAGTTGAATGCGTGACTGCGCCGCCTTGTAATTCCGGTGAGGCCTTGGGTATCAAAGCTCCACTGAGCTTCCCTCGCCTCAATTCAACTTATTTTAACTCGGATTGGTTCCAGAGGGGTTTGCTCAAATTTGTAACGAATTCCTTTTCGAAAGAATAGAAGCTGTTCTAGAAACAATCTAAGGGAGACATCATGCTTTTTGTTTGCTAGATAAAATAGGCTTGTTGTGGTTGAGTCAGCCTTGTTTGTGCTTGTGTAGAATTCCCTTGCAGTTAGGATGTCAAACTGGTATTATAATAACCATCACAATGAATATGAATATCCAACTGAACAATATGGACATCACTCTTTTTATGACCATAGTGTGAATAGTGGTTGGGAACGCCAACCTTTCGAAGGTTATGGGTCATACCCTGGTGAGCCCAATTACTATCCACACGTGCATCAGTCTTACGAGCAAGAAGATTATAGTACTAGTTCTTCGTCTCTAGAGGATACTATCAAACTATTGAAAAGTAGTCCTTTTTATGATCCCTCTGTTCCTATTCCTTCTTTAGAAGAGTCCCTCAGGAAGTTAGCTGAGTCGACGCGTAAGTTAGCTGAGATAAATAATATAATTATAGACGAAAGAACTACAATAATGAGTGAACCTTCTTTAGAAGACCACCTCAAGCGGATAGCTGAGACGAACGAAAGAATTACTCGAAATTATATAAATTTCCAACACAGTGTTCCCAGTTTTACCCTTGAAAATGAGGATAGTTACTATTCACCTAATCAAGATGACGAGGATAGAATTGGAGACACTATTTTAGATGAGGTTCGATCTCTTTCATATTATTAGGATGAGGATAGTGTTGATGGAGAATCATACTTATGTAGGAATAGTGATCAGGAAATGGTTACTCCAATTGAGCTTTACAATGATAATATTATTTCTAGTTCAAATCCAAATAATTTTAATAATTATTCACCTATTCAAAAGGATAAGGATTTGACTAGAGATACCCTCGTTTTAGACGATGTAGTATTTCCTGTTTACAAAGCCGACAATGATTTAGAGGAACGAGTTTATTCTGAGAATAATGTTTTAGAGTCTAGCAATTTAGAAACAATAGTCTTAGACGAAGAAGATGAACTCCTAGAGCTTTTAAATATGAGTGAGGATGCATTACCTGAGTATAACCTAAAAGAAGCAATTGACCATTTTCAGGATTTCGATGATCTAGAAATTGTAGTTAGTCTATCTAGAGATACCCAAAACTCTAAGTTTTAGGGTGATTATCATTCTCCCTGTGCTTTAACTTTAACTCTTAGAAAGTTCCCTCGTGTAGGACTTGACTTTTGTGCCTCAACCATCTTACAAGATTATCTCCATACACGTTTTCCCGAACCTAGTAATGTCCAAAAAGAAGCTCAGTTGTTAGAAACCCATCCTCTGGTTGATGTGGTTAACCCCTATGATACCAAGATTGACTTTGTTTTCCCACCAAAAACTTTTCTTCCAATTGTGGGAACATATGATTTTCAGATGTTTCGGTTATTAAGTTTTGAGACTAAACCTAATTACTTTAGGATATTAGGGTCGACACATTTTCTTAAGAATGACCATTATTATGGTCAACTTTGTGAGTCAAATCTAATTGACTTAGAGGATCCCCAATTATTCAGGTTGTTGTTATGTGCTTCTAAGTTCTTAGTTGAGTTTTTCCAGACTCTAATACCTGAACCGGATCTTAGTTTTGAGGAAATTCAACCGATGAAAACCTTTTATTTAGACCCTTTTATAGAGCCTGAACCTGAACCACAACCAGATGTAGTTGTCTTAAGCAAGGGTATGTTCGGTATATTCTTGGTCTGTTGCAGTTTCCTCTTCTTGTGGGTAACACTTTTTGATCCAGATGACCCACAATTATTTCGGCTACTGCTATACGATTCTACGACGTGACTAATTCTTCCAATGTCTGGCTGAAGACTTTAAACTTAGCACTTCTTGGGAGTTAACCCATTTTCATGCGACACGGTAATATTCTTCCTTATTTATTTTCCCTCAAGTGGTAATAGTTTCTCCTTGTTCATGTTTTTAATTTTATCTTTTGAACATTGAGGACAATGTTAGATTTAAGTTTGGGGGTAAGGGAGAAACTTCTAGCGTCACATAGTATCCGGTTAGCTAAGTTTACATATTGTTTCTCACCGAAAAGATGGAAATTGGAATTGCTAGGTATAACTTTCTATTGAGACATTAGAGAAAAAGACATTGAGATCTTTGAAATTCAGGAGAGAACTTGTTCCTTTTAGAGGGTAACCGTGATGGACCTAACCATCTATGATGGAAAGGCAAGTAGGTCAGAATGAAATGCCATAAAGACAAAGCAACCTCACAATGTAGTCTTAGTTACTGGATTACGACTCTCTCAGTAGAAACTTATCATCATCAACAAGCGGGGCGACATCAAAATCTATGAAGAAAGTTGAAGACGTTTAAGGTTTAGAAGCAACAATAGAAAAGAATAATTCAAAAATCAAAGTTGAAGACTTAGTTACAAAAAGTTATAAGAGCAAATGATACAAGTTGTTGAAGTTCATGATACCAAGACATCACAAGTTGCGAAGATCCAAGTTCTAAAGTCCTTCTCTCATGGCCATTTAAATTTTTGTCTTGTTATTTTGGCAAAAAAAAAATGAAAAAAAAATTGAAAAATGAAAAAATCATCGTTACGTTTTGTTCAATAAGGCCATAGGGAAGTAGAAATCTTTAAGGAATTTTTTTCAAGCAAGAAATTAAGGAGAAAAGTTAAATTGTCAAGGTTCTACGAGGTTCGAGAGTTTATCATCAACAGTTGAAGCCGAAGAAGACGTTGTTTCTACTGAGCACTATGAGAGAGTCGAAGAAAGATGCATTTTGGTTGCTTTGTTAGTCCGCTTTCAATCTGGCACAAGATCTTTCTAGCACTGGTTTAACGTGTTTTACCATTGAGAAAAGTGTGGAACAAATCATCCCAAAATTGCATGCAAAAATCAGTGAAGAAAAGGAAAGGAAGAAAGATTAGGGTTCTTACGGAACTGTTACAAAACAGTTACAGAACCGTTACGAAGCCGAAACGTTATAAACCATTGTAACAGATATGAATGTTGCAGAACGCGTTGCAAAAGGTTCTTCTTCATCCAGCCTCCTATACAGCTCCAGATCTAATTAACCGAGTCCGTCAAATTCATGAAATATAGTACGTACGATCTGTTCAGCCTCCGGTCCAGCTTCCGGTTTACTTACTGGTCCAACCTATCAGGTTCGGTTCGAATCAAACCGATTCAGCGTCGCCCAACCTGGTCCAGACCGTTCGGGTCTGACCAAAAGACACATCAGCAACGCCGCGTTATCAAGCTTGCTGCCACATGTCACCGCCTCGTCAGCGTGACTCGTCACCACATCAGTAGTTTGTTATAGTCAGCTTCTCCATGGCAGCACAGTTCTGTCGCCACGTCAGCGGACAGGTACAGTCATTGTTCGCTAACTCAGCAACATATCCAGTCAGCGCAGTTGCCACGTCATCACCCGACCATGTTGTTCTCAATGGGTTCTGCGACATATTGCCACATCAGCATGATGATGCCATTTTATCACATTTGTCCAGTCATCGACTGCCACATCAGCAGTCTTGATACAGTCACCGCTACGTTAGCAACAACACGCGCGCTTCGTTCAGAACTTGTATCCTCAATATCTTCTTCGTTTTAAGTCCGAATTGAGTGATTTTTGGCTCGTTAGAATTGTCTTTCAAATTCCTACAACATGAAAGCAAAAATTCCAGTGTTCGAGAAACTTTGATGTGCACTTGGAGCAGTAACATGATCGAGTTCGAGGTTCGTTAATAGCGACAAGATCGAGATCGAGGTTTGTGGATAGCGACATGATCGAGAGTTCGAGATGAGGATTGCTTAGACCATTCAATATTTAGCCTTGAATCACATCGCGAGCACCTAAAGCCTCACCTTGCACGTGAGAACATAAGTCTTGCTCTTATCGCAAGCATAAAATCTCGTCTTCCACGCGAGAATAAAAACTTGCACCTAGGCAAGCATAAAGTCTCGTCTCAACCACGAGCCCAACGCCCGATGTTGGTCCAAAGTCTCGTCGACCCACGAGCCCAATGACCGATATTGGTCCAAAGACTCGTACTCAACACAAGCAACAGCCAGCCTGCCCGAGCAGCGAGCGCTTCAGCCTTGTTACGTTGCGAGCAAAAAGACTTTCCCCAACCGCAAGCACACTACATCAAACCAAAGTCTCGACCAGCTCTCGAGCATCACAAGTCCACCACGTGGCAAATAGTCTCGCCTAGCACGTGAGCAAATTTTTGGCAGGTAATTACAGTTGGGGCCGTCTTTGTAATATCTCTACTCACGCTTGGGGCGAGTGTCATCATCAACGTTCGACGCAGTAGGATAAACAAATTTCTTAACCCCCAACAAGTTGGAGGTTAGGAGGGGGCGATGTTTGTACCATATAGTTTGTATATGGGCTCAAGTGCCTCAGCCCAATAATTCTACCTAGTATTGGGCCATTGGGTAATAAAATATGAAAGGATGATTATAGCCCAGTCAACAATTATCCTTCTAAAACAAAACACCAGGTACATATTCAAACATGGAGTTACAGATCCCCAGAAAAAGGAGGGATCGGTTACAGAGAAGACCAAGTATGCCCTGGGAGTTACAGACCCTCAGAAAAAGGAGGGATCGGTTACTGAAAGACCAGGTATAACTTGTAAGTTACAGATCCAATAAAAAGGGAAAATTGGTTGGGACCAGGATAACCTAGCAAGCATTTGGTCCAGATACATAGTCAAAATGTATCTAGATGAAAACTGGGATGGATACAATTCCTCAAAAACCTATAAATAGAGGCTAAATCTCAACTAGAAAGGGGAGAAAAAAAATCTCAACTGGAGGAGAGGGGCTACCATTTTCACCGCGTTTCATCTGCTTAGATATGTTTCCTAACCAAGAGAAAAACCATTGTAATACTTATATCAATGAAACTTCTCTCTCCAAGGGGATTCATCCGTGGACGTAGGCTTACTTGCCGAGCCACGTAAAATTCTTGTTTTCATTATTTATTTTTTATGGTTGTCTTACTTCTTCTTCATCATCATCATCAAATCAATTATGTTTTGTTTCTAAAAGAAATTTTGGGTACAAACATTGGCGCCGACTTAGGGGATTCGTGTAAAACGATCGTGTTTTACCATTGAGAAAAGTGTGGAACAAATCATCCCAAAATTCCATGCAAAAATCAGTGAAGAAAAGGAAAGGAAGAAAGATTAGGGTTCTTACGGAACTGTTACAAAACAGTTACAGAACCGTTACGAAGCCGAAACGTTATAAACCATTGTAACAGATATGAATGTTGCAGAACGCGTTGCAAAAGGTTCTTCTTCATCCAGCCTCATATACAGCTCCAGATCTAATTAACCGAGTCCGTCAAATTCATGAAATATAGTCCGTACGATCTGTTCAGCCTCCGGTCCAGCTTCCGGTTTACTTACTGGTCCAACCTATCAGGTTCGGTTCGAATCAAACCGATTCATCGTCGCCCAACCTGGTCCAGACCGTTCGGGTCTGACCAAAAGACACATCAGCAACGCCGCGTCATCAAGCTTGCTGCCACATGTCACCGCCTCGTCAGCGTGACTCGTCACCACATCAGTAGTTTTTACAGTCAGCTTTTCCATGGCAGCACAGTTCTGTCGCCACGTCAGCGGACAGGTACAGTCATTGTTCGCTAACTCAGCAACATATCCAGTCAGCGCAGTTGCCACGTCATCACCCGACCCTGTTGTGCTCAATGGGTTCTGTGACATATTGCCACATCAGAATGATGATGCTATGTCATCACATTTGTCCAGTCATCGACTGCCACATCAGCAGTCTTGATATAGTCACTGCTACGTTAGCAACAAAACGCGCGCTTCGTTCAGAACTTGTTGCCTCAATATCTTCTTCGTTTTAAGTCCGAAATGAGTGATTTTTGGCTCGTTAGAATTGTCTTTCAAATTCCTACAACATGAAAGAAAAAATTCCAGTGTTCTAGAAACTTTGATGTGCACTTGGAGCAGTAACATGATCGAGTTCGAGGTTCGTTAATAGCGACAAGATCGAGATCGAGGTTTGTGGATAGCGACATGATCGAGAGTTCGAGATGAGGATTGTTTAGACCCTTCAATATTTAGCCTTGCATCACATCGCAAGCACCTAAAGCCTCACCTTGCACGTGAGAACATAAGTCTTGCTCTTATCGCAAGCATAAAATCTCGTCTTCCACGCGAGTATAAAAACTTGCACCTAGGCAAGCATAAAGTCCCGTCTCAACCACGAGCCCAATGCCTGATGTTGGTCCAAAGTCTCGTCGACCCACGAGCCCAATGAAAAATATTGGTCCAAAGACTCGTACTCAACACAAGCAACAACCAGCCTGCCCGAGCAGCGAGCGCTTCAGCCTTGTTACGTTGCGAGCAAAATTACTTTCCCCAACCGCAAGCACACTACATCAAACCAAAGTCTCGACCAGCTCTCGAGCATCACAAGTCCACCACGTGGCAAAAAGTCTCGCCTAGCACGTGAGCAAATTTTTTGCAGGTAATTACAGTTGCGGCCGTCTTTGTAACATCTCTACTCACGCTTGGGGCGAGTGTCATCATCAACGTTCTACGCAATAGGATAAACAAATTTCTTAACCCCCAACAAGTTGGAGGTTAGGAGGGGGCGATGTTTGTACCATATAGTTTGTATATGGGCTCAAGTGCCTCAGCCCAATAATTCTACCTAGTATTGGGCCATTGGGTAATAAAATATGAAAGGATGATTATAGCCCAGTCAACAATTATCCTTCTAAAACAAAACACCAGGTACATATTCAAACATGGAGTTACAGATCCCCAGAAAAAGGAGGGATCAGTTACAGAGAAGACCAAGTATTCCCTGGGAGTTACAGATCCACAGAAAAAGGAGGGATCGGTTACTGAAAGACCAGGTATAACTTGTAAGTTACAGATCCTATAAAAATGGAAAATTGGTTGGGACCAGGAGAACCTAGCAAGCATTTGGTCCAGATACATAGTCAAAATGTATCTAGATGAAAACTGGGATGGATACAATTCCTCAAAAACCTATAAATAGAGGCTAAATCTCAACTAGAAAGGGGAGAAAAAAATCTCAACTGGAGGAGAGGGGGCTACCATTTTCACCATGTTTCATCTGCTTAGATATGTTTCCTAACCAAGAGAAAAACCATTGTAATACTTATATCAATGAAACTTATCTCCCCAAGGGGATTCATCCGTGGACGTAGGCTTACTTGCCGAACCACGTAAAATTCTTGTTTTCATTATTTATTTTTTATGGTTGTCTTACTTCTTCTTCATCATCATCATCAAATCAATTGTGTTTTGTGTCTAAAAGAAATTTTGGGTACAAACATTGGGGCCGACTTAGGGGATTCGTGTAAAACGATCGTGTTTTACCATTGAGAAAAGTGTGGAACAAATCATCCCAAAATTGCATGCAAAAATCAGTGAAGAAAAGGAAAGGAAGAAAGATTAGGGTTCTTACGGAACTGTTACAAAACAGTTACAGAACCGTTACGAAGCCGAAACGTTATAAACCATTGTAACAGATATGAATGTTGCAGAACGCGTTGCAAAAGGTTCTTCTTCATCCAGCCTCCTATACAGCTCCAGATCTAATTAACCGAGTCCGTCAAATTCATGAAATATAGTACGTACGATCTGTTCAGCCTCCGGTCCAGCTTCCGGTTTACTTACTGGTCCAACCTATCAGGTTCGGTTCGAATCAAACCGATTCAGCGTCGCCCAACCTGGTCCAGACCGTTCGGGTCTGACCAAAAGACACATCAGCAACGCCGCGTTATCAAGCTTGCTGCCACATGTCACCGCCTCGTCAGCGTGACTCGTCACCACATCAGTAGTTTGTTACAGTCAGCTTCTCCATGGCAGCACTGTTCTGTCGCCACGTCAGCGGACAGGTACAGTCATTGTTCGCTAACTCAGCAACATATCCAGTCAGCGCAGTTGCCACGTCATCACCCGACCCTGTTGTGCTCAATGGGTTCTGTGACATATTGCCACATCAGAATGATGATGCTATGTCATCACATTTGTCCAGTCATCGACTGCCACATCAGCAGTCTTGATATAGTCACTGCTACGTTAGCAACAAAACGCGCGCTTCGTTCAGAACTTGTTGCCTCAATATCTTCTTCGTTTTAAGTCCGAAATGAGTGATTTTTGGCTCGTTAGAATTGTCTTTCAAATTCCTACAACATGAAAGAAAAAATTCCAGTGTTCTAGAAACTTTGATGTGCACTTGGAGCAGTAACATGATCGAGTTCGAGGTTCGTTAATAGCGACAAGATCGAGATCGAGGTTTGTGGATAGCGACATGATCGAGAGTTCGAGATGAGGATTGTTTAGACCCTTCAATATTTAGCCTTGCATCACATCGCAAGCACCTAAAGCCTCACCTTGCACGTGAGAACATAAGTCTTGCTCTTATCGCAAGCATAAAATCTCGTCTTCCACGCGAGTATAAAAACTTGCACCTAGGCAAGCATAAAGTCTCGTCTCAATCACGAGCCCAACGCCCGATGTTGGTCCAAAGTCTCGTCGACCCACGAGCCCAATGACCGATATTGGTCCAAAGACTCGTACTCAACACAAGCAACAACCAGCCTGCCCGAGAAGCGAGCGCTTCAGCCTTGTTACGTTGCGAGCAAAAAGACTTTCCCCAACCGCAAGCACACTACATCAAACCAAAGTCTCGACCATCTCTCGAGCATCACAAGTCCACCACGTGGCAAAAAGTCTCGCCTAGCACTGAGCAAATTTTTTGCAGGTAATTACAGTTGGGGCCGTCTTTGTAATATCTCTACTCACGCTTGGGGCGAGTGTCATCATCAACGTTCGACGCAATAGGATAAACAAATTTCTTAACCCCCAACAAGTTGGAGGTTAGGAGGGGGCGATGTTTGTACCATATAGTTTGTATATGGGCTCAAGTGCCTCAGCCCAATAATTCTACCTAGTATTGGGCCATTGGGTAATAAAATATGAAAGGATGATTATAGCCCAGTCAACAATTATCCTTCTAAAACAGAACACCAGGTACATATTCAAACATGGAGTTACAGATCCCCAGAAAAAGAAGGGATCAGTTACAGAGAATACCAAGTATGCCCTCTGAGTTACAGATCCTCAGAAAAAGGAGGGATCGGTTACTGAAAGACCAGGTATAACTTGTAAGTTACAGATCCTATAAAAAGGGAAAATTGGTTGGGACCAGGAGAACCTAGCAAGCATTTGGTCCAGATACATAGTCAAAATGTATCTAGATGAAAACTTGGATGGATACAATTCCTCAAAAACCTATAAATAGAGGCTAAATCTCAACTAGAAAGGGGAGAAAAAAAATCTCAACTGGAGGAGAGGGGGCTACCATTTGCACCACGTTTCATCTGCTTAGATATGTTTCCTAACCAAGAGAAAAACCATTGTAATACTTATATCAATGAAACTTCTCTCCCCAAGGGGATTCATCCGTGGACGTAGGCTTACTTGCCGAACCACGTAAAATTCTTGTTTTCATTATTTATTTTTTATGGTTGTCTTACTTCTTCTTCATCATCATCATCAAATCAATTGTGTTTTGTGTCTAAAAGAAATTTTGGGTACAAACATTGGGGCCGACTTAGGGGATTCGTGTAAAACGATCGTGTTTTACCATTGAGAAAAGTGTGGAACAAATCATCCCAAAATTGCATGCAAAAATCAGTGAAGAAAAGGAAAGGAAGAAAGATTAGGGTTCTTACGGAACTGTTACAAAACAGTTACAGAACCGTTACGAAGCCGAAACGTTATAAACCATTGTAACAGATATGAATGTTGCAGAACGCGTTGCAAAAGGTTCTTCTTCATCCAGCCTCCTATACAGCTCCAGATCTAATTAACCGAGTCCGTCAAATTCATGAAATATAGTACGTACGATCTGTTCAGCCTCCGGTCCAGCTTCCGGTTTACTTACTGGTCCAACCTATCAGGTTCGGTTCGAATCAAACCGATTCAGCGTCGCCCAACCTGGTCCAGACCGTTCGGGTCTGACCAAAAGACACATCAGCAACGCCGCGTTATCAAGCTTGCTGCCACATGTCACCGCCTCGTCAGCGTGACTCGTCACCACATCAGTAGTTTGTTACAGTCAGCTTCTCCATGGCAGCACTGTTCTGTCGCCACGTCAGCGGACAGGTACAGTCATTGTTCGCTAACTCAGCAACATATCCAGTCAGCGCAGTTGCCACGTCATCACCCGACCCTGTTGTGCTCAATGGGTTCTGTGACATATTGCCACATCAGAATGATGATGCCATGTCATTACAGTTGTCCAGTCATCGACTGCTGATAGACACATTTTTGTGTCTAATTTGATCTCAATACTATATATTGTTGGCACTCGATTTTGTACTAATTTTGTTATTTTATGTATTTGTAGGTATTTTTTGGAAATAAATATTTTTGGAAAATTCGGCTCGAAAAGTTGATTTTGGCACCCGGAGGACACGTGTTATTCGGACTCTCGCTTTTGGATAAGGGGTAACCTAATTACTAAGGGGCACCCCCAGGACACCCTCTTCTTCATTTGAATTTCGATTTTGGCGGGAAAAATATTCATAACACAGGAGAATTTTCGATCGAAGAAATGAAGTAGTTGTAGGTCGATTCAATGGCTGAATTTTGGCAGAAAGATGTGATTTAGCCTAAGGAAGATATTTTGGGTGCGTAATTTGATCGGAATTGGCTGGAAATATCGATTTAATTCTCGAGCTCAAAACAGAGCTACACGGAGTGAACACGACCTGTACACGGTGTTGTTTGTGTTTTGGTTGTGCATGGAAGTGTTTTGGAGGAGTTGGATGACTTATGAGGCATGTATAAGGCTAACTAGAGCGTGCAGGATCAAAGTTTACGTGTGTAGAAGACAAAAATGGAAATTATTGTTAAATATGGGCAGCGAGCAATGACGGGATTAATGGGAGATTATACGGTGTTATGGTCGGATATTTTTGTTCTAAAACACTATAAATACAAGGCTAAAGAGTTGAGAAGGGTTGGAGAGTCTTTGGGATAGTTTAGGAGTCGAGAAGAATCAATACAAGAGTACACAGCGAAAAGCTTCCTGCTGGTGCAAGGAAGAACACGAAGAACATTAGACAGTAAGAGAAAGTCGTTGAAAAGTGTCGCTTAAGTGCGACAGTTTCCAATTCCTTTCTCGCGACTTAGGAACAACAACACTTCTGTTGTATCGTTAATTTGAACGCTTTATATGCGTCGCAAACACTGTTGTAAACCGTTTTTCTCCATTTTCTCTTGATTGTAAACAACTTTTGAGTATCAATGAATCAATTTGAGAGGTTTTTCATCATGAGTAGCTAAACCCAATCCCAGGGGTGACGGAGGAAGCCGTTCTTCCAAAAGTTATGTGGTAAAATTTATTTAAATTTATTTATGCAACTCTTTTATGATTAATTGCACCGAATAAATATGGAGTAAATGATTTTTATTAATCAATTGTGTTTTATCTTGATGGAGTATGCTTAGTAAATTGCTTTTGATACTTCATGCTCGCGATTAACAATGGATGTTTTCAAAATCTAATTTAGGCAATGATTAGAATCACAATTTCCTTTTATTGGAGTTATATTGTCTAGAATTGCATGATAAGAACTGTTATTGAATCACATAAATTTTGGTGGATGGTGGAATCCTGACCCCCAGTAAAAATTCTCTCCCATATTTTGTTAATATTGTGCATATAATTTTATTTATTTAAATCTAGAAAAAAGTTACCTTCACAAGTTCGAAAGAACCTAGTTTTTACCACTATCTACAACAACATTTGAAAATACATCAACTGCCACATCAGCAGTCTTGATACAATCACTGCTACGTTAGCAACAACACGCGCGCTTCGTTCAGAACTTGTTTCCTCAATATCTTCTTCGTTTTAAGTCCGAATTGAGTGATTTTTGGCTCGTTAGAATTGCCTTTCAAATTCCTACAATATGAAAGCAAAAATTCCAGTGTTCGAGAAACTTTGATGTGCACTTGGAGCAGTAACATGATCGAGTTCGAGGTTCGTTAATAGCGACAAGATCGAGATCGAGGTTTGTGGATAGCGACATGATCGAGAGTTCGAGATGAGGATTGTTTAGACCCTTCAATATTTAGCCTTGCATCACATCGCAAGCACCTAAAGCCTCACCTCGCACGTGAGAACATAAGTCTTGCTCTTATCGCAAGCATAAAATCTCGTCTTCCACGCGAGTATAAAAACTTGCACCTAGGCAAGCATAAGGTATCGTCTCAACCACGATCCCAACGCCCGATGTTGGTATAAAGTCTCGTCGACCCACGAGCCCAATGACCGATATTGGTCCAAAGACTCGTACTCAACACAAGCAACAGCCAGCCTGCCCGAGCAGCAAGCGCTTCAGCCTTGTTACATTGCGAGCAAAAAGACTTTCCCCAACCGCAAGCACACTACATCAAACCAAAGTCTCGACCAGCTCTCGAGCATCACAAGTCCACCACGTGGCAAAAAGTCTCGCCTAGCACGTGAGCAAATTTTTTGCAGGTAATTACAGTTGGGGCCGTCTTAGTAATATCTCTACTCACGCTTGGGGAGAGTGTCATCATCAACGTTCGACGCAATAGGATAAACAAACTTCTTAACCCCCAACAAGTTGGAGGTTAGGAGGGGGCGATGTTTGTACCATATAGTTTGTATATGGGCTCAAGTGCCTCAGCCCAATAATTCTACCTAGTATTGGGCCATTGGGTAATAAAATATGAAAGGATGATTATAGCCCAGTCAACAATTATCCTTCTAAAACAGAACACCAGGTACATATTCAAACATGGAGTTACAGATCCCCAAAAAAAGAGGGATCAGTTACAGAGAAGACCAAGTATTCCCTGGGAGTTACAGATCCTCAGAAAAAGGAGGGATCGGTTACTGAAAGACCAGGTACAACTTGTAAGTTACAGATCCTATAAAAAGGGAAAATTGGTTGGGACCAGGAGAACCTAGCAAGCATTTGGTCCAGATACATAGTCAAAATGTATCTAGATGAAAACTGGGATGGATACAATTCCTCAAAAACCTATAAATAGAGGCTAAATCTCAACTAGAAAGGGGAGGATAAAATCTCAACTGGAGGAGAGGGGGCTACCATTTTCACCACGTTTCATCTGCTTAGATATGTTTCCTAACCAAGAGAAAAACCATTGTAATACTTATATCAATGAAACTTCTCTCCCCAAGGGGATTCATCCGTGGACGTAGGCTTACTTGCCGAACCACGTAAAATTCTTGTTTTCATTATTTATTTTTTATGGTTGTCTTACTTCTTCTTCATCATCATCATCAAATCAATTTTGTTTTGTGTCTAAAAGAAATTTTGGGTATAAACATTGGCGCCGACTTAGGGGATTCGTGTAAAACGATCGTGTTTTACCATTGAGAAAAGTGTGGAACAAATCATCCCAAAATTCCATGCAAAAATCAGTGAAGAAAAGGAAAGGAAGAAAGATTAGGGTTCTTACGGAACTGTTACAAAACAGTTACAGAACCGTTACGAAGCGGAAACGTTATAAACCATTGTAACAAATATGAATGTTGCAGAACGCGTTGCAAAAGGTTCTTCTTCATCCAGCCTCCTATACAGCTCCAGATCTAATTAACCGAGTCCGTCAAATTCATGAAATATAGTCCGTACGATCTGTTCAGCCTCCGGTCCAGCTTCCGGTTTACTTACTGGTCCAACCTATCAGGTTCAGTTCGAATCAAACCGATTCAGCGTCGCCCAACCTGGTCCAGACCGTTCGGGTCTGACCAAAAGACACATCAGCAACGCCGCGTCATCAAGCTTCCTGCCACATGTCACCGCCTCGTCAGCGTGACTCGTCACCACATCAGTAGTTTGTTACAGTCAGCTTCTCCATGGCAGCACAGTTCTGTCGCCACGTCAGCGGACAGGTACAGTCATTGTTCGCTAACTCAGCAACATATCCAGTCAGCGCAGTTGCCACGTCATCACCCGACCCTGTTGTGCTCAATGGGTTCTGTGACATATTGCCACGTCAGCATGATGATGCCACGTCATCACATTTGTCCAGTCATCGACTGCCACATCAGCAGTCTTGATACAGTCACTGCTACGTCAGCAACAACACACGCGCTTCGTTCAGAACTTGTTTCCTCAATATCTTCTTCGTTTTAAGTCCGAATTGAGTGATTTTTGACTCGTTAGAATTGTCTTTCAAATTCCTACAACATGAAAGAAAAAATTCCAGTGTTCGAGAAACTTTGATGTGTACTTGGAGCAGTAACATGATCGAGTTCGAGGTTCGTTAATAGCGACAAGATCGAGATCGAGGTTTGTGGATAGCGACATGATCGAGAGTTCTTGATGAGGATTGCTTAGACCCTTCAATATTTAGCCTTGCATCACATCGCAAGCACCTAAAGCCTCACCTTGCACGTGAGAACATAAGTCTTGCTCTTATCGCAAGCATAAAATCTCGTCTTCCACGCGAGTATAAAAACTTGCACCTAGGCAAGCATAAAGTCTCGTCTCAACCACGAGCCCAACGCCCGATGTTGGTCCAAAGTCTCGTCGACCCACGAGCCTATTGATAGACGCATTTATGTGTCTATTTTCATCTCTTTTGTGTATTTTGTTAGTACCCATTTTTGCTTATTGTGGTGTTTTTATGTTTGTTTAGGTGTTTTTGGAGAAATACCCCTTGTGTAGAAAGAGTTGCTCAATAAGTAATGTTTTACACCCCGGAGAAATGCACTGAAAGGCACCCCAAAAATGCACCGGAAACGTCCCAGAAATGTACCGGAGGATCCCAGAAAAATTATCATTTCCACCCCAAAAATTACTATTTCCACCCAAATTACTATTCGCACCCCAGCACTCTGGATAAGGGGCACCTTCTTCTCAAATTCAAATAAACTTTTTGGCGGGAAAATTGATTCATCAACTGGCAGAATTTCAATCGACAAAATGAAGGTGTTGTGGTGCGATTCAATGGCTCAAACTTGGTAGGAAGATGTGATATAGGTTAAGGAACACGTTTTGGGCTTTTGGTTCGATCAAATTTGGCCATAATTAGCTGGACAATTCACGGAAGCAAAACAGGGAAACACGGGTTGGACACGGGATTGGAGAAGATTTGAGCGTGTTCTTCTCATGCATGAGGGCTCTAGAAACGTTTTGGGTCGTGTTTAAGCACTTCTAGAGTGACCAGGATGGAAATCTATGCGTACCAGAGCAAGAATGGAAAGAAAATATTCCCAAGAATATTTTTCTTTACTGCCGAGTTAAAGAGAATTATATGGAGTAATTGAGGGAGATTCAACGAGCTATAGGTGTATAAATATGTTCCCTGGGAGTACTAGAGAGGCTGTCGAGAGTTGGGAGGAGAGAAGGAACGCTGCAGATCAAGAACCATGATTTCTCTCTGCTGCTGCTGCTGCCATTGATGAAGATGAAGAACACGAAGAACGGACTCGCAGAAGCAGTCGTTTATCAACAGTGTATAAGACGCACACGCGTGGGTCGTAGTTCTTCGTACAACAGCAGTTACCATTTATCGTTCTTTTTGTAACAGCTGAACAGCGCCTTTGCAACAGTTATTTCTGTTGCGATTTTTCTGTTCAATTGTTTTACTCATTTTTATCATTTGTAAACAACTTTTTGAGCAATAAATAATTATTTTGAGAGCATTTTTACTATGATGAGCTAAAACCCAACACTGGGACGACGGAGGAGGCCAAACTTCATACTTGGGGTAATTTCATTTAATTCTTTTTTATGACTTTTGCATTAATTTAAAATTGAAATATGATTTGAATTAATTGGTTGTTATTTAATTTGATGATGTATGCTTGGCTTAAGTGTTTTGATACATCATGCTTAGGACTTACAATCAATGTTTTGAGAATCAATCTTGGCAATAAATTAGAGTCGATATATTTAATATATTTTTTGAGCTATTATTGATAAAAGAATTATTATTTGAACCTTAAGAAATGAAATTGGCGGAATCCTAGTCCCAGTACCTCTTGCACCATTGTTAATATTTTTGTGTATATAATTTTTATAAATCTAAAAATCCTTCACCTTCACAAGTCCGAGAGTTTGAACCTCATTACTACAACCACGAAAAATTTATAATCATTTTGGCGCCGCCGACGCGGATTTGTGCTTAGGTAGAATATTTTTTTTTTTAGGTTTACTATTTTTTTTTAGAATTATTTGTTCCTTTTTACTTTGTCTTTTTGTCTTTGATTTACAGGTTCGAAGTGGAGCACTAAGGACTTGGAGAGGAAAAAGCTTAAAGCGAAAAGCGAAAAGAGAAGAAAAAAGGACAATTTTAGGATTTAATTTTTAATTTTTTTTTTAGAGTGTGTGAGGAAAACTGTAATTTTTTTATTTTGGACTTTCTTTTTTATTTGGACTTTATTCTGGACTTTGGACATTATTTTTAAAACCCTACGGAAGGGTTATAAAAAAAAAAAAAAAAAAAATTAAATACAAACTGTTTGCAGGGAAGGACGACGATTACTATATCGTCTCGGCCCCTCGGGTTCGCACACGGCATAGGAGTCGTGGCCCGAGTCGACGACAACGGTTCATCGCCCGTCTGGTACGGGAGGTAAGTCCAATCGAAACACCCGCGAATCTCCTGCAAGCGGGTTACTGTCTGCCTTAAGGTGATAATTGTTTGAGGACGAACCGGACTGTTTTTATTTTCCTAGTAAAGGGCAAGGCCTGGCCTAAACAAGATAAGGGTTCGGATTTCATCACCGTTCTCTTCTTGCCCGCCTTAGGAAAACGAAACCGAACGCGAACCTAAGCTTTAAAATTTGGAATAGAACGAGACCGATAGGGTAACGAGCTTAATAGGAAACTCGTTCGAAAAATATTGGTTGCTCTTTAAGCACACTCCAAAGTTCATGATGGTTTCTGTGAGTTGAATGCGTGACTGCGCCGCCTTGTGATAGCGGTGAGGCCTTGGGTATCAAAGCTCTACTAAGCTTCCCTCGCCTCTATTCAACTTACTTTGACTCAGATTGATTCCAGAGGGGTTTGCTCAAATTGCAACGAATTCCCTTTCGAAAGATAGAAGCTGGTCTAGAAACAATCTAAGTGGAGCCATCATGCTTTTTGTTTGCTAGAAATCTTTAGGTTTGTTTTGGTGGAGTCGAGTCGGCCTTGTTTGTGATTGTGTAGAATTCCCTTGCAACTAAGAATGTCGAACTGGTATGATAGAAGCCAATACAATGAGTATCGACCTGAATTTGAATATGGACATCATCAGTTTTATGACCATGGTGGGAATAGTAGTTGGGAACGCCAACCTTTTCAAGGTTATGGTTCATACCATAGTGAGCCCAATTATTATCCACACACGAATTGGTCTTACGAGCAAGAAAATCAGGAATATTATAGTACTAGTCATGCGTTTTTGGAAAATTACTTAAAAACTAGTCCTGATTATGACATTTCTAAACCTGTTCAATCTTAGAAGAAACCTACCAACAAATTCGAAGGGAGTATGAACGTGCAGTTAGTTCAAGAGAAGAGAGTACACACGGTCTAAGATATTCAATGAGACTTGTGAAAGTATAAGTGTTACACTCAGTGAAATTCAAGCACGTTTAGAGGCAGAAAATGAACAGTTATCTAATGCTGCTCGAAATAATCTTTTCCAAAATAGTGTTTCCAATTCTACCCTTGATATAAATAGTGAATATTTGCCTAATTTAGAGGACGAGGTTAGAATAAAAGACACTACTTATTTAGATAAGGTTCAATCATTTTCGTACTATGATGATGAGGATAGTGATGAAGAATCTGAAATATGTAGGCATAGTGATCAGGAGTCTAGTAATCCAATTGAGTTGTATAATGATTATATTATTTCTAGTTCAAATCCAAATAATTTTTATGATTATTCACCTATTCAAAAGGACGAGGATTTGATTAGGGATACCACCGTTTTAGACGACGTAGTATTTCCTGTTTACGAAGCCGATAGTGGTTTAGAGGAACGGGTTCATTTCGAAAATACTGTTTTAGAGTCTAGCGACTTAGAAACAATAGTCTTGGAAGAAGAAGATAGATCCGTAGATATGAGTAAAGATGCACTACCTGATAATAACTTAGAAGAATCTCTTGAATATTTTAAGAACTCTGAAGATACGGAAATTCAAGATAATTAGAGGTCTATCTAGAGACACTGAAAACTCTAAGTTTGGGGGTGATTATCACTTCCCTAGTGCCTTACCTTTAACTCTCAGAAAGTCCCCACACTTAGGACTTGATATCTGTGCCTCGACCATTTTACAAGATTACCTTCATACACGTTTTCCCGACCTAATGATGTCCAAAAGGAGTTCAGTCGTTAGAAACCCATCCTCTGGTTGATGTGGTTTTCCCAGGCTATGATACCCAGATTGACTTTGTTTTCCCACCAAATAGTTTTCTTCCAACTGTGGGAACGTTTCAAATGAGTCGAATATTAAGTTCTGAGACTAAGCCTAAGTACTTTAGGTTAATGGAATCGACACATTTTCCTAAGAATGACCACTACTCTCACTGTGGTCAACTATGTAAGTCATATCTGATTGACTTAGAGGATCCGCATTATTTAGGTTATTACTTCGTGATTCTAAGTTCGTATTTGAGTTTTCACAGACTCTAAGACCTAGTGATTCGGATCCCATCTATGAAGAAACACCAATGAAAATATTCTATTTAGACCCTTTCATAGAACCTGAACCTGAACCGCAATTAGCGATAGTTTTCAGGAAACTAGGTAAGGGCATGCTATTCTTGTCCATTTTCTTGGTTCACTGCAGTTTCCTTTGGTCAGCTCTATTTGGTTTTGAAGACCCACAGTTATTTCGACTGTTACTTTATGGTTCGAGTTGACTAACCTTTCCTAAGTCTGGCTGAAGACTTTAAACTTAGCACTTCTTGGGAGGTAACCCAATCTCATGCAACCGGTAATATCCTTCCTTCTCTTTTGCTTCAAGTAACAGTCTCTCCTTGTTCATGCTTTTATTTCATCTTTAGAACATTGAGGACAATGTTAGATTTAAGTTTGGGGGTATGGGAGAAACTTTTTAGTTGCAATAAATAAACTCCAGAGCCTAGAAATTTATGCGTTTAGGATAGCACTAACCAATCTAAGTGGATGGAAACATTTTTGTTTTAGGAGTTGAGGAACAATCTGACTAGATGGAAACATCTATAGAGTCTATTCATAAAAGCACAGAGCTCAGGTGTTAGAAATAACATGATAGTTTCGCCATATCTTGTCGAGTCCTTTTCACTTTCTATTTTTAGTTTTCTTTTTCAAGTGATTTGGTGGGGCACACGATTCAAGTTGTTACCTTTGCTAGGGTGAAATAGAGTGACTGAGTTACCTTTTCCAAAAAAAAAAAAAAAAAAAAAAAAGACCGGACCAGTTAGACCAATCGGAATAAGTATTAACACTTGGATAGCAATATGCGTGTGTTCTCCCTGTTTCCGTCGCCTAAGCAAGCGTGGAATGCAGGACCCGTGGGAACTATCGTGTAATCTGCTGACAAGAAGCATGCGCTTGGATCAAAAAGATTATTCATGCCGTTAAGTTAAAAAAAAAAAAAAATGGTTATTGTTATGTGTAGTCAACTGCTGGTTCCCTTGTATTTGCCAGTTTGTTGATCTAGATTTAAGTTATTGACCGCTGGTTCCCTTGTATATGCCAGTGTGTTAATATTAGTCAGACCGGTATCTCAGTCATTTAGGTTAGGTTCATCTTGGCAGAGGCCTTCAGACAGATATGGGAAACACCGTTCACTTTTCAACCATCTACATTTTTCTTTTTCCATCTTCTTAATCTTTTCATGTGATTAGTCTGACTCCGAGTATGATGTCCATCGTGAAACTATCTTAGTAGAGCTCTGTCACTTATATGAATTTTAGTATGCTTGAGTGCAAACTCGTGTACAGCAATTGGAATTTCGCATCAGGGTTCTTCCTCTTAAGTCAATAATTGTATGCCAACCAAGGAGGTTCTTTAGTGCTTTCCAAGGTTCTGCGTAGATAGCTAGGGTCTGGAGTATTGGTTTTTGTGGGTACACCTCTGATAAACCCACCCGAGATTAACTCGGTCACTTTTCAAGAATAAATTTTGCTCGAGGACTAGCAAATAATAAGTTTGGGGGTATTTGATAGACGCATTATGTGTCTATTTTCATCTCTTTTGTGTATTTTGTTAGTCCCCATTTTGCTTATGTGGTGTTTTTATGTTTGTTTAGGTGTTTTTGGAGAAATACCCCTTGTGTAGAAAGAGTTGCTCAATAAGTAATGTTTTACACCCGGAGAAAATGCACTGAAAGGCACCCCAAAAATGCACCGGAACGTCCCAGAAATGTACCGGAGGATCCCAGAAAAATTATCATTTCCACCCCAAAAATTACTATTCCACCCAAATTACTATTCGCACCCCAGCACTCTGGATAAGGGGCACCTTCTTCTCAAATTCAAATAAACTTTTTGGCGGGAAAATTGATTCATCAACTGGCAGAATTTCAATCGACAAAATGAAGGTGTTGTGGTGCGATTCAATGGCTCAAACTTGGTAGGAAGATGTGATATAGGTTAAGGAACACGTTTTGGGCTTTTGGTTCGATCAAATTTGGCCATAATTAGCTGGACAATTCACGGAAGCAAAACAGGGAAACACGGGTTGGACACGGGATTGGAGAAGATTTGAGCGTGTTCTTCTCATGCATGAGGGCTCTAGAAACGTTTTGGGTCGTGTTTAAGCACTTCTAGAGTGACCAGGATGGAAATCTATGCGTACCAGAGCAAGAATGGAAAGAAAATATTCCCAAGAATATTTTTCTTTACTGCCGAGTTAAAGAGAATTATATGGAGTAATTGAGGGAGATTCAACGAGCTATAGGTGTATAAATATGTTCCCTGGGAGTACTAGAGAGGCTGTCGAGAGTTGGGAGGAGAGAAGGAACGCTGCAGATCGAGAACCATGATTTCTCTCTGCTGCTGCTGCTGCCATTGATGAAGATGAAGAACACGAAGAACGGACTCGCAGAAGCAGTCTTTTATCAACAGTGTATAAGACGCACACGCGTGGGTCGTAGTTCTTCGTACAACAGCAGTTACCATTTATCGTTCTTTTTGTAACAGCTGAACAGCGCCTTTGCAACAGTTATTTCTGTTGCGATTTTTCTGTTCAATTGTTTTACTCATTTTTATCATTTGTAAACAACTTTTTGAGCAATAAATAATTATTTTGAGAGCATTTTTACTATGATGAGCTAAAACCCAACACTGGGACGACGGAGGAGGCCAAACTTCATACTTGGGGTAATTTCATTTAATTCTTTTTTATGACTTTTGCATTAATTTAAAATTGAAATATGATTTGAATTAATTGGTTGTTATTTAATTTGATGATGTATGCTTGGCTTAAGTGTTTTGATACATCATGCTTAGGACTTACAATCAATGTTTTGAGAATCAATCTTGGCAATAAATTAGAGTCGATATATTTAATATATTTTTTGAGCTATTATTGATAAAAGAATTATTATTTGAACCTTAAGAAATGAAATTGGCGGAATCCTAGTCCCAGTACCTCTTGCACCATTGTTAATATTTTTGTGTATATAATTTTTATAAATCTAAAAATCCTTCACCTTCACAAGTCCGAGAGTTTGAACCTCATTACTACAACCACGAAAAATTTATAATCACCCAATGACCGATATTGGTCCAAAGACTCGTACTCAACACAAGCAACAACCAGCCTGCCCGAGCAGCGAGCGCTTCAGCCTTGTTACGTTGCGAGCAAAAAGACTTTCCCCAACCGCAAGCACACTACATCAAACCAAAGTCTCGACCAGATCTCGAGCATCACAAGTCCACCACGTGGCAAAAAGTCTCGCCTAGCACGTGAGCAAATTTTTTGCAGGTAATTACAGTTGGGGCCGTCTTTGTAATATCTATACTCACGCTTGGGGCGAGTGTCATCATCAACGTTCGACGCAATAGGATAAACAAATTTCTTAACCCCCAACAAGTTGGAGGTTAGGAGGGGGCGATGTTTTTACCATATAGTTTGTATATGGGCTCAAGTGCCTCAGCCCAATAATTCTACCTAGTATTGGGCCATTGGGCAATATAATATGAAAGGATGATTATAGCCCAGTCAACAATTATCCTTCTAAAACAGAACACCAGGTACATATTCAAACATGGAGTTACAGATCCCCACAAAAAGGAGGGATCAGTTACAGAGAAGACCAAGTATTCCCTGGGAGTTACAGATCCTCAGAAAAAAGAGGGATCGGTTACTGAAAGACCAGGTATAACTTGTAAGTTACAGATCCTATAAAAAAGGAAAATTGGTTAGGACCAGGAGAACCTAGCAAGCATTTGGTCCAGATACATAGTCAAAATGTATCTAGATGAAAACTGGGATGGATACAATTCATCAAAAACCTATAAGTAGAGGCTAAATCTCAACTAGAAAGGGGAGAAAAAAATCTCAACTGGAGGAGAGGGGGCTACCATTTTCACTACGTTTCATCTGCTTAGATATGTTTCCTAACCAAGAGAAAAACCATTGTAATACTTATATCAATGAAACTTCTCTCCCCAAGGGGATTCATCCGTGGACGTAGGCTTACTTGCCGAACCACGTAAAATTCTTGTTTTCATTATTTATTTTTTATGGTTGTCTTACTTCTTCTTCATCATCATCATCAAATCAATTGTGTTTTGTGTCTAAAAGAAATTTTGGGTACAAACATTGGCGCCGACTTAGGGGATTCGTGTAAAACGATCGTGTTTTGCCATTGAGAAAAGTGTGGAACAAATCATCCCAAAATTCCATGCAAAAATCAGTGAAGAAAAGGAAAGGAAGAAAGATTAGGGTTCTTACGGAACTGTTACAAAACAGTTACAGAACCGTTACGAACCGGAAACGTTATAAACCATTGTAACAGATATGAATGTTGCAGAACGCGTTGCAAAAGGTTCTTCTTCATCCAGCCTCCTATACAGCTCCAGATCTAATTAACAGAGTCCGTCAAATTCATGAAATATAGTCCGTACGATCTGTTCAGCCTCCGGTCCAGCTTCCGGTTTACTTACTGGTCCAACCTATCAGGTTCGGTTCGAATCAAACCGATTCAGCGTCGCCCAACCTGGTCCAGACCGTTCGGGTCTGACCAAAAGACACATCAGCAACGCCGCGTCATCAAGCTTGCTGCCACATGTCACCGCCTCGTCAGCGTGACTCGTCGCCACATCAGTAGTTTGTTACAGTCAACTTCTCCATGGCAGCACAGTTCTGTCGCCACGTCAGCGGACAGGTACAGTCATTGTTCGCTAACTCAGCAACATATCCAGTCAGCGCAGTTGCCACGTCATCACCCGACCCTGTTGTGCTCAATGGGTTCTGTGACATATTGCCACGTCAGCATGATGATGCCACGTCATCACATTTGTCCAGTCATCGACTGCCACATCGGCAGTCTTGATACAGTCACTGCTATGTCAGCAACAACACGCGCGCTTCGTTCAGAACTTGTTTCCTCAATATCTTCTTCGTTTTAAGTCCGAATTGAGTGATTTTTGGCTCGTTAGAATTGTCTTTCAAATTCCTACAACATGAAAGCAAAAATTCCAGTGTTCGAGAAACTTTGATGTGCACTTGGAGCAGTAACATGATCGAGTTTGAGGTTCGTTAATAGCGACAAGATCGAGATCGAGGTTTGTGGATAGCGACATGATCGAGAGTTCGAGATGAGGATTGCTTAGACCCTTCAATATTTAGCCTTGCATCACATCGCAAGCACCTAAAGCCTCACCTTGCACGTGAGAACATAAGTCTTGCTCTTACGCAAGCATAAAATCTCGTCTTCCACGCGAGTATAAAAACTTTCACCTAGGCAAGCATAAAGTCTCGTCTCAACCACGAGCCCAACGCCCGATGTTGGTCCAAAGTCTCATCGACCACGAGCCCAATGACTGATATTGTTCCAAAGGCTCGTACTCAACACAAGCAACAGCCATCCTGCCCGAGCAGCGAGCGCTTCAGCCTTGTTACGTTGCGAGCAAAAAGACTTTCCCCAACCGCAAGCACACTACATCAAACCCAAGTCTCGACCATCTCTCGAGCATCACAAGTACACCACGTGGCAAAAAGTCTCGCCTAGCACTTGAGCAAATTTTTTGCAGGTAATCACAGTTGGGGCCGTCTTTGTAATATTTCTACTCACGCTTGGGGCGAGTGTCATCATCAACGTTCGACGCAATAGGATAAACAAATTTCTTAACCCCCAACAAGTTGGATGTTAAGAGGGGGCGATGTTTGTACCATATAGTTTGTATATGGGCTCAAGTGCCTCAGCCCAATAATTCTACCTAGTATTGGGCCATTGGGTAATAAAATATGAAAGGATGATTATAGCCCAGTCAACAATTATCCTTCTACAACAAAACACTAGGTACATATTCAAACATGGAGTTACAGATCCCCAGAAAAAGGAGGGATCAGTTACGAGAAGACCAAGTATGCCCTGGGAGTTACAGATCCTCAGAAAAAGGAGGGATCGGTTACTGAAAGACCAGGTATAACTTGTAAGTTACAGATCCTATAAAAAGGGAAAATTGGTTGGGACCAGGAGAACCTAGCAAGCATTTGGTCCAGATACATAGTCAAAATGTATCTAGATGAAAACTGGGATGGATACAATTCCTCAAAAACCTATAAATAGAGGCTAAATCTGAACTAGAAAGGGGAGGGAAAAAATCTCAACTGGAGGATAGGGGGCTACCATTTTCACCACGTTTCATCTCCTTAGATATGTTTCCTAACCAAGAGAAAAACCATTGTAATACTTATATCAATGAAACTTCTCTCCCCAAGGGGATTCATCCGTGGACGTAGGCTTACTTGTCGAACCACGTAAAATTCTTGTTTTCATTATTTATTTTTTATGGTTGTCTTACTTCTTCTTCATCATCATCATCAAATCAATTGTGTTTTGTGTCTAAAAGAAATTTTGGTTACAAACAATCCTAATGAAGTCTTTAAGTCGTTAACCTATAATGGTTTTAGGAAAAATCTAAGTTAAAGAAGAACCGACTCTATTCGCAACTAGTATCACACATGAGGTGTGGGGATTAAGTTTCCCAGTTTCTAGAGTTCTCCCTTATATAGTCTTCAAATCAGGGTTTGCAATTAATGCTACCTGGGTAACAAAGTGTTAGAGCATAGCTCGATCGACCTCGCATGCGTTGCTATCTCAAGCATGTTTGTCAATGTTAGTGATCAAAACTATAAGTCTTGATTTCTAGCCTATATAGCTAAGTCTCAGACTAGGATAGAAAAGTGTAGTTGAGCTCAAGGACTTCATGACGATTCATCATACAACGACGAAAATCTATACAAGGAACCGTGTAACTTCATCAACAAAAAGGTATGTGGAGACTTGAACTTATCTATCACTCAAAAATCTATCTATTTTATCTCCTACTTCTTATGAGACAAAAGTCGTATGATATATAGACTAGATCATACACATTTGACATTTCGAGCTGAGCATTCATTGCTTATCTTTTATCTCGAAATCGTGTGTTGGTAAAGCGTTTCGCTTTGATCAAGTTTATCTTCACCTAGTGACGAAAGTCATGAAAAGTTTCAATCACTTTGAGAATTGCTCTGACGTGAATCGGTATGTAAATAACGGCTACATAGCGTCCTCTGAGAATGTCTCAATGATTGAAATAAGAGTTTATATTACATAACCATGTATTCCTTGAACCGAAGTTTTCGAACTTTGTTGATCAAGAAAAATCGGGAGGATTGTGGAATTGGATTGCCAAGTCCGCAAACCCAGTCCGCGGACTCAGTCCACGAACTGTCGGAAGTTCTCGACCGAGAATTTCTGCTGGATTTTCCAAAACTCGTTTGTGTGCTAAGTCCGCGAACCCAGTCGACGAATTTCTGCTGAGTTTGGAAAACTCAACCGATTAACTTAAGTCCGCGAACTTGTTTGTGAACTTAAGAGGTTATGATCTAAGGATGTGCTCTGAACATGAAACATTATATTACTAAGGAATGATTTATGCAACCTTGGATATAATGTTCATGAGCCAATTCAATCAAATCGAATCATCTTTATTTCAACTTTGTCTTGTGTAGTTACATAAGATCTCATAGCAATTGAACAACTCCTTAACTAGTTCATTTGAGTCAATTGAACTAGTTATGGTGATGAAGAACAAGGTTGATATGAAATGCTCATATGGTTAACCTTTTTGGGTTACTATGTTGAACCAACATACACGTACAAGTTTGGGCATGGTTTTCACAAACCCAGTAAACGTCTACCCAAGTGTGTGTGACAAGCTAAGTTTTCGATCTAACAGTTGAGAAATATTAGCTTGAATCTAAATCAGGTTTTCATCTAAAGGTGAATAAGGATTGCTTTGTACCTAAGGAAAAACCCTGATTTGAAGGCTATATAAAGGAGACATCTAGCATTGTGCAAAACTAATCCCCACACGTCTGTGTGCTACCAGTGCGCCCGCTAGAGTCGATCTCCATTAACCTTTGATTTTCTTCTCTAAAATCAGGTTAACGACTTAAAGACTTCATTGGGATTGTGAAGCCAGACTGATACTACTTTTATCGTAGTTGTGTGATCTGATCTTGCATATTCTATCGTACGAGTACAATCGATTGATTGGCTTGAGATCGTGAGAGTTCTCTGATAGGCAAGATAAAGAAGTCACAAACATCTTCGTCTCACTGTTTGTGATTCCTCGACAAACCGCCTGTGTAGTCAGGAAGGATTGTAGAGAGGTGGTTGATTAATCTAGGTTGTTCTTTGGGAATATAAGACCGGATTATCAATTGGTTCCTGTTCACCTTGATTTTATATCTTAAGACGGAACAAAACCTAGGGTTTATCTGTGGGAGACAGATTTATCCTTTGATAGACTTTTCTGTGTGAGACAGATCTGTTTATTATCAAGTTTGTGATTTTGGGTTACAACAACTTTTGGTTGTGGGTGAGATCAGCTAAGGGAATCAAGTGCGTGGTATCCTGCTGGGATCAGAGGCATATGAGTGCAACTGTACCTTGGATCGGTGGGAGACTGATTGTGGTTCAACTATAGTCCAGTCCGAAGTTAGTTTGCAGTAGGCTAGTGTCTGTAGCGGCTTAATACAATGTGTATTCAATCTGGACTAGGTCCCGGGGGTTTTCTGCATTTGCGGTTTTCTCGTTAACAAAACTTCTGGTGTCTGTGTTATTTCTTTTCTGCATTATATTTTATATAATTGAAATAATACAGGTTGTGCGTTAAGATCATCAATTGAAAATCCAATCTTTGGTTGTTGATTGATATTGATTGATCCTTGGACATTGGTCTTTGGTACCGTCCAAGTATTCCTTGTATTTGATAAAGACTCGCTACTGTTTTTAGCTTGAGTAAAAATCAAATCAAGAGAGAGATATTAACTCCTTGAGATACTTTTATCTAGATTGAGTCTGACTGTCTAGTTGATTCTCTAGCAAAGTATTTCGGAGTTAGTCCATACAAATTGCTAAGCGAAATATTGGGTGGTGTTACTAGACCCCCGCTTTTTAATTGGTATCAGAGCAGTCAAACACATTAAAGACCTTATAAGTCTGTGTTTGTAGCGATATGATTATGGACGAGTCTATCTCTAATAACGTACCGATTCAGAAATTACCAGATGATTCTAAAAGCTTGGATTCACCTGAGAGAACTGTCACATCTAAGTCAATATCTAAACATCTCTTGATCTAAAAACTGTTGATTGGGAAACTCTCCTAGAAGAACAGTTGGATGAAATTTCTGATGAAGGTGATTCAGATATTGATAGAGATGTTGATGAGGAAATCTCAGAGTATGTTAACTTTTTGGATTCATGGAAAATGAAGAAGATTACAACTTCTCATGTCTCACCTCTTATGATTCCTCTCTGTCGAGAAAACAAGAAATTGAGAAGATGTTACGCAGGTGTTTATTTTTCGAATCGTTCTTGCGAATCGATCCTCAAGGATTCTGAGGAAAACCTACGTATGAAGTCACTTGAATGTGATAATCTTTATCAAAAGTACTTTTTGTTGGAAGAGAAATTTGCAGAGTCTGAAGCAAGGTTTAACTCCTAGAAAACAAGTTTTGACGACAGAGAAAGCGCTCGACAAAAACGCCTTGAGAATGATTTAGCTGCTTCTCTTGATAAAATCAAGATGTTGAAAGATGACTTGAAAAATTTCAATACTAGTTCAATCAAATTAACCACTATGCTAGGAGCAAGTAAAAATCATCGTGATACACGAGGATTGGGCTATAAGGGAATAGATGCTCCAAGTACTAGCAAAGAGGTAAAATTTGTCAAGGCTAGTGATTCTTCTCAACAAAAGGTTTCCACTGATGGCAAAAGTGAAATACCTTATCTGGCAGTTAAGGTTCAAAAGAACAAAGTATATCAACCTCCAAAACCAGCACACATGAATCCGAGTAAGAACGTTCCTTATATTTTTCATTATTGTGGAAACAAAGGTCACCTGGAAAGGATATGTCGTTTTTGTATAAGGAATAAAAAACTTCATGATATTCTTGTTTGGGTGTCAAAAGAAGTTGTTAAACCGGGATCATATGTTAAGGCTAACACTCTTGACATTACGGGTTGTAAACGTCCAACCTTTAGGCAAAGGAATCAGTGCTGTGATAATCCTAGATTTGCATATAAACGTCATACGAAGTGTTTTCACAATCGTAATGGTTATCCAAAGGATAACTTCGTAAAGACGAAGATAAAATCTGATGCTCCCAATTGGATAAAGACTAACTTGCAAAAGAATAGTCAATCCAATTCTCTTCCGGAAAATCTTGAAGAGAGTAATGGGAAGAAGGTTTTGGTCGTTCCTAAACTCACTCAAAAGTGGATACCAAAGAAAGTCAATGACGGTTTGAGTGTGAAAAGGAATGATCTCCCAGAAAGTTCCATGACTATGGAGAAAGCAGTATCCATGATGCTGGAACTTAAAGAGTTCTTTGGTAAGATGGATTTGGATGTGAAAGGTTCTAAAAGTGATCTCTTTCATGATAATCCAAAGGTCACTTGTGGTGAGAAAGACTTTGTTCACCCCAACGCAACTTGATTGTGTTGGAAGTGCATCCTCACCAAGGAATGCCCTGCTTTGTATACGGTGAGGGAAGCACAAGAATTTGGGCACACAGATTATGTTCGGCAAGGCGGTAGAATTCGATTGGATTCATCTAAAAAGGTATGTCTATAAACTTGAGCAAGATTTGTACTTTTATTTTCTTAGAATACTTATAATAATCTTGCTTATCATTCATTTCTACCTAACTTTATATGTGTTTAAGGTTCTTAAATGATTAGGTTTGAAAATAATAGTTCGGGATGTTTGGACTACATGGTACACATACCAAGTATGCATAACAACATTCAAAATCAAAATCCAGGGGTTTAAGTTCGCAAACCCGTATGCATACTTGACGTCGATATTCGGTAAACTTGTTTTGGCCGTAACTTCTTCGTCCGAACTCGGATTGACCTCATTCTTTTTGCATTCTCTTCCTTATTGAATTCCCTTCAAAATGGAGATGAGAATTGTTGAATTTAGAGGGTGATGTTATTTCAGTATTAATCTTTATGGTTTTCTGATATTGCAATATTTTTATGGGATATGTATTGTTTGTGTCCGTGAACTTGAAGGTCCCATATGTTGTCAAAAGTAAAGTCGTTCATGAATTGGTTTTCGTATTGATGAAAGGACGAATGGACTTTTGACAAATACAAAAGTTATGCCTATGCAGTCATTTATTTGATGGAAAATAGGATAAAATCTTTTGTGTGACAAGGATAAAGTCTATTATGTCATTATGCATATAGTGATAGAAAGATAGAATAGATCCTTGTATGTATTCCACGGTATTGATCTTCATTGATCCATTCTTTTTGTATTACCGTGAATGCTCAATTGTGTGTCTTATGTTGTGCACCTTACAACTATGTCGATTAATATTGGCCTTGTTGGTTGTTCCATGAGATGCTATATGTTGAGCATTCTTGAACTAAATTAATCATCTTGATTGGTTATTTAGTTATTTGCTCCGAAAGTCTTCTTTTGTCGAGCAAAATCATTTGACAATTAAATTGATTGCTTCGGTGATTAGTTTGGTTGTGTATTCCAATTAGATTAATTATAGGTTCTCTTGTAATTAATCTAGTTGAGTTTTTCATATATTCCACAAGTTCTTGTGTTGAGTATATGAACGGCTATACTAATCATGTTCTATTAGTTGATGTAGTCATATATTCCGTAAGTTTTTCCTTATGTTGAGTATTTGAACAATTAAGGTAGTCATCTCCGTGTGGTTATCTTAGTCGTAGCTCCGTGAGTTTTCTTATGTTGAGCACAATCAATTAAATTGATCACTTTTGTGGTTTGATTTAGCTGCGTATTCCAATTATATTAATCATGGGTTTACTTGTGATTAATTTGATTGAGTTTTGGATATATAAAATCATTTCCATGGTTTTTGGTGTCCAATTAAAAAATCCTTCTTTTCTTTCGAAATTAAGGTCGCTCTTGTTGTTCTTTCGGGAATGACATCTAATGGGGGGAAGTTCTTTTGAACTTGTGCTTAATGGTAATATCTTGCGGGGTGTGCGGCTGTGGAATTTTATAGGGGTTATCTTATATCTTAAAACTCCTTGATGAATGCATTTAGCTTCGGCTTTATGATTGCATGTAAATTAAGTTGGTATGTATTTTGATTTTAGTCTATGAAATGTCTCTTGTGAAAATTTCATTATGATCCCGTTCTTGTACCTTTGCCAATTTTATTGACAAAAAGGGGGAGAAATAATGTAGTTCACACTACAAATACATATGGTTTTCGGATCATTGTGTAAGGGGGAGTGGTTTCCATGATCGAGATGGAGTATTGACTAAGGGGGAGTGATACATATCACCGTAGTATTATTGTTAAAGTCGTAATACAATTGGACTTTGATATTACATAATAATACTATGACACTGTATAATAATGATCGACAATCTCGATTTCTCTCATTGTTATAGCTACGGATCTTCAACAACGGTGATGCTAAACTTACAACCTTTGGGATCATTGGAGTACTTGGAAGGACGAAGATTTCAGGGAACGTTGAAGATTAGACTATGGAATAGGAGCCACTAAAGTTTACTTTTGTTGTATTCCATAGTATTAATAGTTTTGTCACTAAAATTGACAAAGGGGGAGATTGTTAGAGCATAGCTCGGTCGACCTCGCGTGCATTGCTATCTCAAGCATGTTTTTCAATGTTAGTGATCAAAACTATAAGTCTTGATTTCTAGCCTACATAGCTAAGTCTCGGACTAGGATAGAAAAGTGTAGTTGAGATCAAGGACTTCATGGAAATTCATCATACAACGACGAAGATCTATACAAGGAACTGTGGAACTTCATCAACAAATAGGTATGTGGAGACTTGAACTTATCTATCACTCAAAAGTCTATCTATTCTATCTCCTACTTCTTATGAGACAAAAGTCGTATGCTATATAGACTAGATCATACACATTTGAAATTTCGAGATGAGCATTCATTGCTTATCTTTTATCTCGAAATCGTGTGTTGGTAAAGCGTTTCGCTTTGATCAAGTTTATCTTCACCTAGTGACGAAAGTCATGTAAAGTTTCAATCACTTTGAGAATTGCTCTGACGTGAATCGGTCTGTGAATAACGACTACATAGCGTCCTCTGAGAATGTCTCAATGATTGAAATAAGAGTTTAGATTACGTAACCATGTATTCCTTGAACCGAAGTTTTCGAACTTTGTTTATCAAGAGAAATCAGGAGGATTGTGGAATTGGCTTTCCAAGTCCGCGAACTGTCGGAAGTTCTCGACCGAGAATTTCTGCTGGATTTTCCAAAACTCGTTTGTGCGCTAAGTCCGCGAACTCAGTCCGCGAACCCATTCCGTGAACTGGCGGAAGTTCTCTTTCCGAGAATTTTTGCTGAGTTTGGAAAACCCAACCGATTAACTTAAGTCCGTGAACTTGTTTGTGAACTTAAGAGGTTATGATCTAAAGATGTGCTCTGAACATGAAACATTAAATTACTAACGAATGCTTTATGCAAAACGTGGCAATAATTTTCATGAGCCAATTCAATCGAATCGAATCATCTTTGTTTCAATTGTGTCTTGTGTAGTACATAAGATCTCATAGCAATTGAACAACTCCTTAACTAGTTCATTTGAGTCAATTGAACTAGTTATGGTGAAGAAGAACAAGGTTGATATGAAATGCTCATATGGTTAACCTTTTTGGGTTACTATGTTGAACCAACATATACGTACACGTTTGGGCATGGTTTTCACAAACCCAGTAAACGTCTACCCAAGTGTGTGTGACAAGCTAAGTTTTCGATCTAACGGTTGAGAAATATTAGCTTGAATCTAAATCAGGTTTTCATCTAACGGTGCATAAGGATTACTTTGTACCTAAGGTAAAACCCTGATTTGAAGGCTATATAAAGGAGACATCTAGCATTGTGCAAAACTAATCCCCACACGTCTGTGTGCTACTAGTGCGCCCGCTAGAGTCGATCTCCATTAACCTTTGATTTTCTTCTCTAAAATCAGGTTAACGACTTAAAGACTTCATTGGGATTGTGAAGCCAGACCGATACTACTTTTATTGTAGTTGTGTGATCTTATCTTGCATCTTCTATCGTACGAGTACAATCGATTGATTGACTTGTGATCGTGAGAGTTCTCCGATAGGCAAGATAAAGAAGTCACAAACATCTTCGTCTCACTATTTGTGATTCCTCGACAAACCACCTGTGTAGTCAGGAAGGATTGTAGAGAGGTGATTGATTAATCTAGGCTGTTCTTCGGGAATATAAGACCGGATTATCAATTGGTTCCTGTTCACCTTGATTTTATATCTTAAGACGGAACAAAACCTAGGGTTTATCTGTGGGAGACAGATTTATCCTTTGATAGACTTTTCTGTGTGAGACAGATCTGTTTATTATCAAGTCTGTGATTTTGGGTTAGAACAACTCTTGGTTGTGGGTGAGATCATCTAAGGGAATCAAGTGTGTAGTATCTTGCTGGGATCAGAGGCGTAGGAGTACAACTGTACCTTGGATCGCTGGGAGACTGATTGGGGTTCAGCTATAGTCAAGTACGAAGTTAGTTTGCAGTAGGCTAGCGTCTGTAGCGGCTTAATACAGTGTGTATTCAATCTGGACTAGGTCCCGGGGTTTTTCCTGCATTTGCAGTTTCCTCGTTAACAAAACTTCTGGTGTCTGTGTTATTTTTTTTCCGCATTATATTTTATATAATTAAAATAATACAGGTTGTGCGTTAAGATCATCAATTGAAAATCCAATCTTTAGTTGTTGATTGATATTGATTGATCCTTGACATTGGTCTTTGGTACCGTCCAAGTATTCCTTGTATTTGATAAAGACTCGCTACTGTTTTTAGCTTGAGTAAAAATCAAATCAAGAGAGAGATATTAACTCCTTGAGATACTTTTATCTAGATTGAGTCTGACTGTCTAGTTGATTCTCTAGCAAAGTATTTCGGAGTTAGTCCATACAGATTTCTAAGCGAAATATTGGGTGGTGTTGTTAGACCCCCGCTTTTTCACAAAGCATTCAATATTCACCGTTATATGAAAACCCGATTAGAGTCAAGCTAATATCTTTCAACTGTTAGATCAAACTTAGCTTGTTATACACAAATGAAATGTGACTTAATTTGGGTATGAGTAACCATACCTAAACGTGTGCACATGGTTGGCTCAATAATAGTTAACCGAAGTTAGCCATATGAACACTTTCATATCAACCTTGTTCATCTTAATCACAACTAGTTCAAATAACTCAAATGAAACTAGTTACGGAGTTGTTGAATTGTTTACAGTCTCATAGAAGTATACAAGACATAATTGAAGCAAAATAGATTTTGATTCACTTGAATTAATTCATGAACATTATAGCCACGGTTTGTAAAAGATTGCATTCCTTATTATATAAATGTATTTGTTCATGAACAAACCGATTTTAGCACTTAACCCACTCAAGTATGCAAACGGTTACGCGTACTTAGAGTTCCAGACTTGGTCTGGGTTCGCCAGTATGCGAACGGGTACGTATACTGTCGTACATGATCAAACTCAGTTTAATTCTCGGACTTGAACTTTTCAGCCGGTACACATGCATACTAGTTTATGGACTTCAACTATCAAACCAGTACGCATACGGGTATGCATACTATGGTTCCCGGACTTGGAATAACTTGCAACAGTTAGCATACAAGTACACATACTGTGCTATATCCAATCAATGGTTGATCGTTCTAAACTCCATGTTAATCATTAAAACATTCTTAGAAGACGGGAATAGCTGTCTCACACAAACTATTAGCTTCAAAGTGATTTTCAAGTGATCAATAGATCAATACAAAATATTCCGAGTCTATATCAAATGACTGTCTCACACAAATCATATAAGATATTACCAGGCAATTTTCACATGATCATCTTTTGACTTTCGTCAAGAATAAATATGAACTTGCTTAAAGTGAAAGCTTACCACACACATTTCGAGAAATAGATAAGCGAGATAAACTCGGCTAAAAATACCAAATGTGTATAATTGAAGTCTATATAGCAATACGACTTTTTGTCTCAAATATGAGATATAGTAGATAGACTTTTGAGTGATAGATGAGTTCAATGATAAGCACGTAAGTGCTACATTTTACACCCATATTTATATTAGGTAGGACTCGATATTTTGGCTAATGACATTATTTTAGTGCTTTTGTAGAAAGTACGAGTGAATTTGATATTCGGAACAAAAACGGCTAAATGGAGAGCTGTAATGGTATTTGCCACAAAAAGCACCTAATGTTGCTCACGAAACCAAGGAGACAGGGCCAGGGCCAGGGCCTCATTAATCGTGGTCCACTTTATTGTTTGTTGAGGATGTTCGCACCACTTAAGTCTCAAGGCCGACTGGTGGAGAAATTGTCTCAATATACCTAAGAGTGAAAGAACTAAAGACCTGCGAGAAAGGGAAGTCGCTGTAGCTGAGTTGGATTATTGGTTTGAGCAAGAGACGCTCACTGTTGCCATACTTGTACGAGAACTTGATGGCTTATCTGCAGGCGCAATTGAGATTGATTTGAGCAATTTCGGAGATGGTCACCACTGCCGATCGATGGAAGAAGACGGTGTTGTAAACTGAATGGGATTTTGCTGTGGACCTCAAATGGCAAGATGAACTTGGGTTCTCGTCGGATTGGAATTTCAGGTGCAACTAAGCTATATAAGGGAGTTGGATAATTAGCAGAGGGGTGACCGTAGAGACAGAAAATGTCGCACGCCTAGTGTTTGAGGAATTGGCCGAAAGGAGGATTCAATTTCAGATGGAAATGTTGACTGTTAGAGCATCGTAGACGAGAATGGATATGGCATCGAATTGAAGTTACAGACAGTGGTGGAATGAATTTCGTGCCATGAATTGTGATGTTTATGCCGAGAAGGTTACTGAGTTGCTTCTGTGGCCAAGCTTGTTTGAGCTATGACAACCAGTGGGCGCAGGGTTCGACAAGGCAGGATAAATGGAAGCTGGTGTTGTGGAGTAATTTGGGAAGAAGATGGAGAGAAATGTTTAGATGGCCAGGCAGAATAGAAGCAAACTTGTGGTAATAGTGGTCCTGTTCGTGAAATGTTAAGGCAAGTGGGTTAACTGATTTACTCTCGGAGAAGAAGAGTTGAGCGTGATGGTGGTGATGGCTGGTTTGTACTTCCAACTCTTGGTCTCGATTGAAAAGTAATTTGGCAGCAGCAAGGCACGGTTCTGAGATGGGTTAGAGCAGTCGAGTAAGAGCATCACAGAACTGTTGGTGCTGATATGAGTAGTCTGTTGTCGATTGAGGTAGCAGCTGTCGTTTCTGCCATGGCGTAAATAAGGGAGCTCAGAGAAATGATAGATGAGAAGGAAAAGAAGATGGCAGATGTGTTAGCTGTGGCCGAGAAGTAGTTGGTTGCTGGGTATCGAATGGGTTTGGCTGAAGTGGTGTTGCTCGTGTCAGCTGTATCTGAAGAGTAGAAACCATGAGGACAAACAGAAGGTGCTGGATCCGTCAGTTGTTGGCAGTCAGAGTCTGGTGGCTGAATTTGGGAAGTAGTTCCCGATACCTTTTGAAGGACCAAGTTTGGACTTTGCCTGAGGGAAGCTGGAGCTGGTAACGGACCCGAATGGACTGGGCCTTTGGCAAGGTGTTAGGTTTAATTAGATTCTCGTAGGACTATAAAAGGGAAATGAACTGAAACAAAGAGGGGGGTCGGCTGTAGAGCCGAGAACTGATGAGCAAAGAAACAAAGAGGGGCGCGGCTGAGATTTCTTGAGAGGTTGGTGACAGAAACTTGAGAGGAAGAGGAGGTGGCCACATAGGTGTTTCGGAGCATAAGAAAAAGAGACGACACGGAGGATTTTGGTTTGATCGTTTCTCTTTTGATCGTTTTTTTCTTGATTATTATTTTTATGGGTTTTAGGAAATCCATTTCTATGTATTGCTAGATTTCGTAACTAGGGTTTATTGGATGAAACCATTTTGGGTATTAGGTCATTTTTGATTGATTGGATTATATAGCAATAGACCATTTTGATTTGAATAAATAATTCCATGATTTTATATATTGATTTAATGATAATGAATTGTTGCTTCACCGGTTTCGTATAACCTTTGTGCATAATTATTAGGATCGAAAATATATTTGTCTACTTATTTGATATTTCATGCTTGGGTTAAATCCTTTGATGAGGTATGCTTAGAATAGCCAGGTATTATTTAAGAACATGTATTTAGTTTCGTATAAATTCCTCGCTAATGCAATTTGATGGTGCATGCTTTGGTTTAGTCTTTTGATGTGCCATGCTTAGGGCGTCCCAGTGATATTTGCGACTCTAATATATATATAATATGTGATGTCAATAGAACAAACAATAAATAATTCATGAATTATGTTTCATTTCAGTATTTGAATAGAAATAGTGGTGGATACATTAAACCCTGGTTACCGGCTCTCTCACTGCGTTCATTTTATTAATTTAATTTTATTATTTCGTTTTCAATTATAAATATCCAAAAATATCATTGCTGGTTAATTTATTAGAGATATTGATTACGGTATTTCCACCGCTCCTCGTGGGAACGACCCGTACTTGCCTCTGTCTACATTGTAGACACCGTGCGATTGCGGTTATTATATGTAGGTATCTCCGGATCCCATCAATTTTTGGCGCCGCTGCCGGGGAGCGGCTGTGGGATGTTGTAAATTAGTATTTTTGATTTTGTAAATAGTTAGGTGTTTATTTATAAATTTTTTTGTACAATATTTTTATTTTTTAGGATTTCATTTTCCTTTTGACTTGTTTTGTGCTTCAGAATTTTATTTCAGGAGCCTTTTTGAGAATGATGAGTGCTTTTCGCGAGACGTCTTCTATGACGCTTGGGGAATACATGTATGGGTCACGGTATAAGGAAGTTCTTGCTTATAATCGTCTTAGGTATGGAACTTCGAATCCACATAATTTTGCTATGGGTGGTTATTCAGATGAGTATCAACCCCAATACCATCAGGGTGAAAATGAACTTGACACTAGAAGTGATTTTAGGAATTATGATACCGATATAATATCTGAATCTATTGTATCTTACCCTACTCATGATCATTTAACTGATTATTTGTCTATTCAAAAGGACGAGAGTTGTTTAGAGACGTCATTTATTCAGATAATGATGATTTAGAAGAACATATTTATACAAAAGATACTATTGTTGAGTCTAACGACTTTAAGACAGTAGACGTTCATCATGAGATACCTTCTAGTCATTCGAATAGCGAGATTCTAGTTGCAGATAATGATGAGTCGATTCATGATATTGTTGTCCCGTTGAGCTCCTCTTTCGCTGATCCATCTTGTGATTTTGTGAATGCAGATGTGAATGTTGAACATATTAATATTAGTCAGATAACTTGTACCGATGATTTTGAGCCTTTATCTGTTTGTTTAGCACACTTTGCTGATTCGGATGACCCGAAGCTTATTGATATTGTCAATGCATTGCGACTTCCAATAGTTAATCAAGGTAACTCACCAACGGAAGTTATTTCTGCGGACTTAGAACCATACTTAAGAGTTATTGATGAATCACTAGATGCATGTTTAAACCATTGTGCCGAGTTGGATGATTTTATGCCTTTTTACGTTGTCAATGCATTGATTCCTATGATTTCTAGGGAAGATAATGTGTCGACCGAACGTATTTCAGCTGATTTAGAACCTGATTTAGAGTGTGCTTCTCGAATAGAAACTAATATGGATTCTATGTCGGTTGTCCATGTGAGTGATTTACTTATCTCGACTAAGGATTGTTTTCTATTAGGAAGGGACTTACACATCTTTTTGGAGATTTATAGTGTTTGCAGGTTCATATCCATAGCTGAACTGATTTGTTGGATTGATCCCCAACTTTTCAGACTTTATATATATGCTTTGCAGGGATACAAAAATTATGCTTTATGGGAGTCAACCCATACGATTTTGCTTCATGGGAGTCAACCCATCAGATTTGTTTTCTTTCCTCTATCTTTTATTTGTTTGCTTAAATTTTCCATCTTAATTTCTACGTTGGATGACTTAATTACATTGAGGACAATGTAATGTTTAAGTGTGGGGGAGTGGGTCTTTCGTCAGGAATTTTGATTAAAAAAAAAAAAACAAACAAATTGATTGAATGACAAGCTGTTTAGCGGGTCTACAAAAAAAAAAAAGATGACCAGCTGTGTAGCGGGTCTTAAAAAAAAGATGACCAGCTGTGTAGCGGGTCTTAAAAAAAAGATGATCAGCTGTTTAGCGGGTCTACAAAAAAAATTATTATTATCATTATGATTTTTAGGGTTATGACCAGCTGTGTAGCGGGTCTTGGGTATGGTATTTGAAATTTTCATTTTATGACCAGCTGTGTAGCAGGTTTTAAAAAAAAATATTATCGTTATAATTTTTAGGGTCATGACCAGCTGTGTAGCGGGTCTTGTGTATGATATTTGTCATGACCAGCTGTGTAGCGGGTCTAATTCTCTCTTATGATATGACCAGCTGTGTAGCGGGTCAATTATTTTTTTTACTCGAGGGCTAGCAAAATATAAGTGTGGGGGTGTTTGATAAGCACGTAAGTGCTACATTTTACACCCATATTTATATTAGGTAGGACTCGATATTTTGGCTAATAACATTATTTTAGTACTTTTGTAGAAAGTACAAGTGAATTTGATATTCGGACCAAAAACTGCTAAATGGAGAGTTGTAATGGTATTTGCGACAAAAAGCACCTAATGTTGCTCACGAGTCACGACACCAAGGAGACAGGGCTAGGGCCTCATTAATCTTGGTCCACTTTATTGTTTGCTGAGGATGTTCGCACCACCTAAGTCTCAAGGCCGACTGGTGGAGAAATTGTCTCAATATACCTAAGAGTGAAAGAACTAAAGACCTGCGAGAAAGGGAAGTTGCTGTAGCTGAGTTGGATTATTGGTTTGAGCAAGAGACGCTCACTGTTGCCATACTTGTACGAGAACTTGATGGCTTATCTGCAGGCGCAATTGAGATTGATTTGAGCAATTTCGGAGATGGTCACCACTGCCGATCGATGGAAGAAGACGGTGTTGTAAACTGAATGGGATTTTGCTGTGGACCTCAAATGGCAAGATGAACTTGGGTTCTCGTCGGATTTGAATTGAAGGTGCAACTAAGCTATATAAGGGAATTGGATAATTAGCAGAGGGGTGCCCGTAGAGACAGAAAATATCGCACGCCTAGTGTTTGAGGAATTGGCCGAAAGGAGGATTCAATTTTAGATGGAAATGTTGACTGTTAGAGCATCGTAGACGAGAATGGATATGGCATCGAATTGAAGTTACAGAAAATGGTGGAATGAATTTCGTGCCATGAATTGTGATGTTTATGCCGAGAAGGTTACTGAGTTTCTTATGTGGCCAAGGTTGTTTGAGATATGACAACCAGTGGGCGCAGGGTTCGAAAAGGCAGGATAAATGGAAGCTGGTGTTGTGGAGTAATTTGGGAAGAAGATGGAGAGAAATGTTTAGATGGCCAGGCAGAATAGAAGTAAACTTGTGGTAATAGTGGTCCTGTTCGTGAAATGTTAAGGCAACTGGGTTAACTGATTTGCTCTCGGAGAAGAAGAGTTGAACGTGATGGCGGTGATGGGGGTGATGGCTGGTTTGTACTTCCAACTCTTGGTCTCGATTGAAAAGTAATTTGGCAGCAGCAAGGCACGGTTCTAAGATGGGTTAGAGCAGTCGAGTAAGAGCATCACAGAACTGTTGGTGCTGATATGAGTAGTCTGTTGTCGATTGAGGTAGCAGCTGTCGTTTCTGCCATGGCGTGAATAAGGGAGCTCAGAGAAATGATAGATGAGAAGGAAAAGAAGATGGCAGATGTGTTAGCTGTGGCCGAGAAGTATTTGGTTGTTGGGTCTCGAATGGGTTTGGCTGAAGTGGTGTTGCTCGTGTTAGCTGTATCTGAAGAGTAGAAACCATGAGGACAAACAGAAGGTGCTGGATCCGTCAGTTGTTGGCAGTCAGAGTCTGGTGGCTGAATTTGGGAAGTAGTTCCCGATACCTTTTGAAGGACCAAGTTTGGACTTTGCCTGAGGGAAGCTGGAGCTGGTAACGTACCCGAATGG
This sequence comes from Papaver somniferum, assembly GCF_003573695.1. NCBI lineage: Eukaryota > Viridiplantae > Streptophyta > Magnoliopsida > Ranunculales > Papaveraceae > Papaver > Papaver somniferum. The sequence continues at coordinate 169,234,667 of NC_039358.1, read as the reverse complement.
ACTGGGCCTTTGGCAAGGTGTTAGGTTTAATTAGATTCTCGTACGACTATAAAAGGGAAATGAACTGAAACAAAGAGGGGGGTCGGCTGTAGAGCCGAGAACTGATGAGCAAAGAAACAAAGAGGGGCGCGGTTGAGATTTCTTGAGAGGTTGGTGACAGAAACTTGAGAGGAGGAGGAGGTGGCCGCATAGGTGTTTCGGAGCATAAGAAAAAGATACGACACCGAGGATTTTGGTTTGATCGTTTCTCTTTTGATTATTATTTTTATGGGTTTTAGGAAATCCATTTCTATGTATTGCTATATTTCATAACTAGAGTTTATTGGATGAAACCACTTTGGGTATTAGGCCATTTTTGATTGATTGGATTATATAGCAATAGACCATTTTGATTTGAATAAATAATTCCATGATTTTATATATTGATTTAATGATAATGAGTTGTTGCTTCACCGGTTTCGTATAACCTTTGTGCATAATTGTTAGGATCGAAAATATATTTGTCTACTTATTTGATATTTCATGCTTGGGTTAAATCCTTTGATGAGGTATGCTTAGAATAGCCAGGTATCATTTAAGAACATGTATTTAGTTTCGTATAAATTCCTCGCTAATGCAATTTGATGGTGCATGCTTTGGTTTAGTCTTTTGATGTGCCATGCTTAGGGCGTCCCAGTGATATTTGCGACTCTAATATATATAATATGTGATGTCAATAGAACGAACAATAAATAATTCATGAATTATGTTTCATTTCAGTATTTGAATAGAAATAGTGGTGGATACATTAAACCCTGGTTATCGGCTCTCTCACTACGTTCATTTTATTAATTTAATTTTATTATTTCGTTTTCAATTATAAATATCCAAAAATATCATTGCTGGTTAATTTATTAGTGATATTGATTACGGTATTTCCACCGCTCCTCGTGGGAACGACCCATACTTGCCTCTGTCTACATTGTAGACACCGTGCGATTGCGGTTATTATATGTAGGTATCTCCGGATCCCATCATTCAAGTCTCCACATACCTTTTGTTGATGAAGTTCCACAAGTTCCCTTGAGTAGTTCTTCGTCTTCATTCGATGAACGCCGTGAAGTCTAAAGCTCAACTACAGTTACTATCATAATCCGAGACTTAGCTATAAGTATACTAGAAATCAAGACTTATAGTTTTGGCAACTAAACTTGATAAACAAGCTTTAGATAGAAACGCTTGCGAGTTCGACCAAGCAGTGCTCTAACAATATAATGGAAGCAACGATCGTTCCCACGAATAACATGGAGTTTTCAGTTGTCAAATGTCGCAAACAGGGGGAATTTGGTAGGTTATAAATAAAGAAAAGTAAATAACATGGAAAATATATTAATATTTAATCAAGGATGAAGATATGATTGAGGAATCCTTCTTCGTTACTAAACATTCATCAAAGTAATATAGTTATCTACTCGTCATAAATCACAGATTATCACCAACCGTAGTGTTAGAGCACTGCTCGGTCGAACTCGCAAGCGTTGCTATCTCAAGCTTGTTTGTCAAGTTTAGTTGATCAAAACTATATACTTGATTTCCAGTCTACTTATAGATATGTCTCGGAATAGGATAGAAGTGTGTAGTTGAGCTTTAGACTTCACGGCGTTCACCGATTGAAGAAGAAGATCTACTGAAGAGCTTGGAGGAACTTCATCAACAAAAGGTATGTGGAGAGTAAAACTTATCTATCACTCAGAAGTCTATTTTATTATATCTTCTAAAGAGACTAAGTCATATAGCTATATAAACTGTAGGATCAGAATCTCGCAACGACAATGTTTCAGCGAAATTATCAATGACACAGCACAACAGCGTCGCAGAACAATTTCAAGAATAATAAAATAAATGACGTCAGCAAAGATCACGAGAAAGATATGATAGTTCTGCGAAAATTAGAAAGTTTGCGAAATTAACATTTGTAAGGTTGCGAGAATGTCGCAAACCATATCCGAAAATAAAGGACAGATTAGCTGTCATCCACTATGTATTTCTTTATAAATAGTCGTTCGAGTTGTAAAGAGGGGGAGAGATCTTTTTTGAGTAAGAAACAAGTAAATAGGAGAGAGAAAGTTTAGAGCAGTGCTTATTCTTGACTTCTTTATCTTTCTTGTAAGAACATTCAAAGATTTATCAATAAAATTAAGAGTGTAAACCTAAAAATGAGTTGATCAACAATGGAATCATATGAGGGATGTAGTGTAGGATTTCCTGCAACTACATAATGGCGTTAGAAACAGGGATTTGAAGATCGAAAGTTGAAGATTGTTAATTGAGAATATTCAAGTCAAGAAAGTGATTAAACAAATCAGTGAATCAATTAGAAGAAAATGAAAAAAATTAGTGAAAATGGCAAAAGATTGGAGTGTAATATGATAACAAAAACGATGATTAATGAATTCCATGAAAACATCAAAGGAAGAATACATAAACGAAATTTTGAAGGAAGAAAAGTTATGGCGGTAGAAAAAACATCACCCTTGAAAGATTGGGAAAAGCAAAAAATTGCATTCATGGCGGAAGAAATACCAAAAGAAAATTTAAACCACACATCTCCGTTGGTCATTATGAAGGACAAGCAAAAAAGAAACAATTTCGCAGAAAATTGACAAAGGAAGCAAAGAAGGAAGAAGAATTTAGAGTATATATGATAAGGGCAAAAGAAGGCAAAGGAATACCCAGCGAAATTTCGGAAGAAAGAGAAGGACCTATGAAAATAATAAAAGAACCAACACCAATGGGAGAACCTAAACCCACTTACACTGCCGCAGAACCAACAAAAGAAATAAACGTTGGGACTATAGAAGAACCTCTAATATTGAGAATTGGAACCAAAATGGATATGGAAGAAGAAGTAAGAAATGTTAACTTGTTGCGAGAATATAAAGATGTTTTCGCAGGAAACATGGATGAGATACCGGGAATAGATCCATCAATTGCATGCCACGGGTTGGAGATTAACAAAAATGTGAGACCATTTAAACAGAGAATAAGAAAAATTGCAACAACTTATCATTCCCAAATAGAAGAAGAATTACAGAAAATGCTTGAGGAAGGAATTATAAGAGAAGCTAAATACCCAGAATGGATAGCGAATATGGTCATTGTCCCAAAGAAAAACAAAGGAATCATAATTTGCATAGATTTCACTGATTTAAACAAAGCTTGCCCCAAAGACATTTTTCCATTACCAGATATTCCTCAAATGGTGGAATCTGCAGCGGAAAATGATAGGGTATCATCTTTAGATGGATACAAAGGGTATAACCAAATCCCTCTCGTTGAAGAAGATTAAGAACATACTGCTTTCTTTGCTCCTAGAGGTTTATATTGTTACACGAAAATTCCATTTGGTCTGCGAAATGCGGGAGCGACGTATCAAAGAATGGTAGAGAAGGTGTTCGCAAAATGGATACACAAAACATTAGAAGTATACGTGGACGACATGTTAGTAAAGAGTAAAGAAGCTAAAGACTATGTACAAGACCTGAGGGAGATTTTTGAACAAATGCGGCAGTATAACATTAAATTGAATCCAGAGAAGTGTACTATTGGAGTTGCATCGGGAAAAATTTTAGGCTACATTGTATCAAAAGAAGGAATACAGGTTGATCCAGAAAAAGTGCAAGCAGTTCATGACATGCCAACACCAGCAACAATAAAAGATGTACATAAGTTGAATGGGATTCTAGCTTCGCTGGGGAGATTCATTTCGCGATCATCAGACAAATGCAAATATTTTTCGATATACTCAAGAAGGGTGTGAAATTTAAATGGACGGATGAATGTGAAAAAGCTTTTCAAGGAATCAAAGAACATCTTATGAATACAACTATTTTACAAAAGGCAGAATCAGGAGAAGAATTATTGACCTATCTTGCGACGACGTCGCATGCATTAAGTGTTGTATTACTGCGAGTAGACGCAGGAGTGGAGAAACCCATTTATTACATTAGCAAAACTTTTAATACTGCTGAGAAGAATTACTCAAAGATTGAAAATTTAATCTTAGCATTATTTTATGCATCGTTTAAGTTCCGCATATACTTTCAAGCACACAAGATAAAGGTATTAACAAAAGTACCAATTTAATAAGTGATGAAGAATTCTAAAAGATCAGGAAGAGTGGAGAGATGGAATGCACAAGTAGGCCACTTTGATATTAAATATGAAATTTTGTCTTCACCAAAATCACAAGAGTGGAGAGATGGGAGATATTGGTAGATGGATCATCAAATGGAGAAGGAAATGGAGTTGGAATTGTTTTAATTTTGCCATAAGAAATAAAAATGGCTTTTTCATTCAGACTGGAATTTTCATCCACTAATAATAAAATAGAATATGAAGCTGTGGTACATGCTTTAAGATTCGCAATAAAAATGAAACTAGAAAATACCAGGATCACTAGTGATTCGCAGCTAGTTATTCGCCAAATAAAGGGAGAGTATACTACAAATGAACCATCCTTGAAGAAATACAAGAAGCTGGTTGAAGAATTGTCAGCGAAAATCCCAAAAATAAGATGGAGGCACATTTCAAGAAAGGATAACAGACTCGCAGACGCTTTTGCTTTCATCTCAACCATGATGACAGATCCAACTGCGAGATGTATAAAAATACAAACACTTCTGTCACCATCAATCAATAAAGAAGAAGAAGACGTGGACGTGATGATAATAGACAATGAAAAAGAAGAACAAATGAACAATATCGCAGACTGGAGAATGGAACTTCATGCATATTTGGCGAAAGGAGAAACACCAAGAAATATATTGGAAACACACAAGTTAAAAAGCCGTGCAACGAATTATGAATTAAGAGATGGGTTGTTATACCGGAAGTCCTTTAATGGACCATCACTCAGATGTTTGACACGAGAGGAAGGAGAAAAGGTGCTAAAAATGTTACATAGTGGGGATGCTGGAAATCATAGTGGAGGAAGGTCTTTGGCACATAGAGCAAAAACGCAAGGTTATTACTGGCCATACATGCATGAAGATGCAAAACAAATATCAAGACGTTGCGAAGATTGTCAGCGGCATGGAAAGAAAATACATGCACCTGGAGCACCATTGTCATCTTCAACTAGTGTATGGCCTTTTGGAAAGTGGGGCTTAGATATTGTGGGGCCATTTTTACCAGGATCTGGACAAAGAAGATACTTAATAGTCACAACAGATTATTTCACAAAATGGACAGAAGCTAAGGTAGTACAGCATATTCGCGACAAAGATATCTTTACATTCATATTCGAAAATATCATTTGCAGATTCGGAATTCCTGCACAGTTAGTATCTGATAATGGGAAACAATTTGAAGGACAGAATATAGAAATGCTACTTAATGCATTCAAGATAAAATGTGGAAAATCTACTCCTTTATATCCACAAGCTAATGGGCAAGTAGAAGCAACAAACAAAACAATTGCAGATATATTAAAGAAGAAATTGGAAGGACATCACAGAGCATGGTGCGAACAAGTACATAATACAGTATGGGCTTATAATACAACTAGAAGAGAAGCTACTAGAATGTCACCCTTTTGTTTAACATACGGAGTTGAAGCGGTGCTACCAACAGAAGTTGTTATTCCGACAACAAAAAGAGAAGCTTGGGAGAAAAATCTTAGTGCAGGCTTGATTTTAAATAAACTTGATGAGTTAGAAGAAACAAGAGAAAAAGCTTTACAACATATGGAGAATTATCAGCGAAGACTAGCCCGAAAATATAATAAACCTGTCAAAATACGCGAATTTCAACCAGGAGATTTAGTTCTGCGAGAAACACCTATATATCAGCGAGAAAATAGTGGAAAATTAGCGAAAAAATGGGATGGACCTTACATTAAGGAGATAGTTGGAACAAGAGCTTATAGATTAATGGATCCAGAAGGAAGAGATGTTGGTCATAGATTAGACAGACCATGGAACAGGTTGTACTTAAAAAAATATTATCTGTAAGAAGCTTTGAGAAGTTATGGATTTTGAAAGAATAATTGCAAGATTACTCATATCAAAACAAGATCATGATGTGCGAAATTTTCGCAGAGATAATTACAGAACAATGACATAAAAGAAAGGGGCGAACCTTTATGGCGTACACCTTAGAAAAATCAAGTCTAATCGCAAAAACACCCCTCATATGATTCCATTGTTGATCAACTCATTTTTAGATTTACACTCTTAATTTTATTGATAAATCTTTGAATGTTCTTACAAGAAAGATAAATAATTCAAGAGTAAGCACTGCTCTAAACTTTCTCTCTTCTATTTACTTGTTTCTTACTCAAAAAAGATCTCTCCCCCTCTTTACAACTCGAACGACTATTTATAAAGAAATACATAGTGGATGACAGCTAATCTGTCCTTTATTTTCCGATATGGTTTGCGACATTCTCGCAACCTTACAAATGTTAATTTCGCAAACTCTCTAATTTTCGCAGAACTATCATATCTTTCTCGTGATCTTTGCTGACGTCATTTATTTTATCATTCTTGAAATTGTTCTGCGACGCTGTTGTGCTGTGTCATTGATAATTTCGCTGAAACATTGTCGTTGCCAGATTCTGATCCTACATCTTTCATCTTCTCATATCTTCTCTGCAAAGTAGAGAATGATGTGAGAAATGCCGCAGCTGCTTATCTTTTCATATTATGCATTTATTACACGTATTCTTTCTTCCATTTATTTCTCGACACGTCTTTTGTAACCATTACTTTTTAACCGCTTATATATTTCCATATTAATCGTGTTTATTCTTTCGAGGATAAATTCCCTCTCTATATATTCCTTTTCACTCTCTTCTTCTTTATTTTTATCTTCTCTGCGATTTCATCGTTCTTCTGCAAATTCCATTATTGCAACTTTTCTTCTTTCTTCTTCAATCTTTTTAATTTCTTCTTCATATTCATACTATTTCTTCTGCAAATCTTCATAGTTCATAATTTTCTTCAAAACAATCTCCCTGTTATTATCTTCCATGGATTCATCAAGGTTAGTTTTCTTTTTTCTTCTTTATGAGTTTTGCTGAAATTGAACTTGTTTATTGCCTTATTTGATGTTGTTTATGTGATTCCCATACTCTTGTTATTTCAGCAAAAGCGCTTCCAACACTAGATTTACAGTTCAGAACCCTAACATTCCCAAGTCGCAACATAAGGTTGTTGCACATAAAAGAAAGTCTGTGAATGAGAAGGTAGTAATAAACACTATCCTTTTATAATAACAATATTGTTGCCTCTGTTTCCACTTACTCATTTCTTCTAAATCTTCTGCGACATATTCGCAAGATAAACCTTTGTCTCCAATTCGCGAAAAAGCTGCCTCAGACTTCATTTCTTCAGCTGACCTCTCAATGACTGAAACTCCCCTTGTTGATCTTGCTGTAAATGAAACCTCTTCTCTTCCCATTGAGAATGTTTCTCAACCTTCTATCTCTACCAGTTCTTTACCTGAGTCTCTTCCTCTTTCGAAAGAAACCGTGGAAGGGATAAATATTGCCTTCAAAGTTTTATCTGAAGTTATGGATGATGTCAAGAAGTCTTCTACTGATCCCATCAAGTCTAATATTTGCGAAATTCTGAGCAAGCATTTGGGTTCTGATAAAGCTGCTTCGCAGACACCTTTGGAAAAAGAATGTAATGCTCTTCGTCTCGAAAATCAGAAGCTTCAGAATGTTTTACTGGATCGTGATAATCTTCGCAAGAAGAATGATGAATTGAGAGGTATAATTTTCTTATTTGTGTCTTTAATTTGCCTTTTGAATAGTTTTATCCTTCCCATATTTAATTATCCTTGAAATCCCTCTTTCGCATGTTAAGCTTTAAACCGGAAACGAATAATGGAGAGATATCAATTTGAATCTGCTATTGAAGAAGCTCATATTGATAAAGAAATCTTGATGGATCAATATAACCAATTAGATAACCTCTATTCATATTCTCTTGATCATATAAATAATCTTACCAATGAAAATACCCAATTAATTCAAAGACAAGATTTATTAAGTAATGAAGTATCTCGTCTTTCTTATCTTTAACCAAAGCTAATTTAGGGATGGAAACTTTATCAGATGAGAATAAAACCTTGTCTCAAGAGAAGAGAACTTATTTAAACAAGATGGCGATATCTTCGCAACAACTTAGTATTCTTCAAAAAGTATGTGATGACCAAGAGCAATCTCTTCGCTCTTTGAGAAATGAACTTAAAGAAGTAACAGAGTCATCTATCGCTGAAAGAGATACACTCATTCAAGGTAGAATAGCTTTAAGTGTAAAGGCGAATCAGCTTAAAGAACAATATTCCGAATTAGAAGAATCTTATTCTTCTCTTGCGAAGAAAATTGCCTTTCTTATTTCTAAAGAGAAAAATCTCCAGTCTCGACTTAAAGGTTTATTGGAGATAAATTTGATGACGCAATGGATCGTTGGGAGAATAGTTGTTTGTCCTTGATTCAACACCTTATTTCGCAAAAGGAAGGTAGTCATAATAGTTTGACTGCTTTAATTATCTTTTCTTTGTCATATCTCTCTGAATTCCTTATCTTAATAAAATTTTGTATTCTATTTTTCACAGAGTCTGAGAAGAATCTTCATTCTTCTATTTCTGTTTTGGAGGCTAAATATGCCAAAATTCGCAAAGAAAATGCATTGCTCGTCTCTACCCTTACTGGTTCTCGCGACCGAGCAGAAAGAAGACTTGATTATCTTACTTATTTTAAGGATATCCAAGATAGGAATCATTAGAGAGCACTTATTTTCCAAGTTCATCTCCGGGATGAAGTCCTTGTAAATGACATTTTATTGTCCAAATCTATTCCTCCTACATCAATTGATCCTTTAGAAGTAGATGATGATGAAGTTCCTCGTCCTGCTGATAGTGATTATGATTACGAAAGCGGTGCAGAGGATAATTTCTTAGAATATGAAGAAGAGGTTCCTTCTAAAGAAGCATCTGCTGGTGTTAATCAGAATGAGAAATAAATTTCTCCTGAAGAAGTAACTGCTGGCGATAATCAAGATGCTAGTCAAGGCGAAGACCAAAATCGAAATGAAGGAGAGGCTTGCGAGAATGTTGGCGAAGAATTTCTGTTATCTCCTGCTACTGAAATTTGAGCTTCTTATTTAGCTATGTCTTCTTGAACTGTCTTAGTTTTATTACTTTTGCGAGTTACATTTTTCAACCAACTTTGGAGTCAACTTTTCCCTTTAATATTTTGTTGATGAGAAAGATAATGCTTCTTGTGTATTGATTCCCATACTTTCCTCTCATTATCTTTCTTGCAAAAAATAATCTGTTACGAATACTTATAAATATTTTGTTTGATCATATGGTCTTATTTTGCCTTCCTAATTAAAGGTCTTATTATGCCACCTCTTGTCATTGCGACAAAATCGCAGGACGTCCTTGCACTTTCATGCAAAAACCCATTGATCTTGCCTTAACTTTTTATTTTGTATTATGGCCTCTTCAGGAATGTTGCGACAATATGACAGGCCTAAATAATCTTGCGAAAATAAAGTCCCATGACATCCCCGTCTTGCGATGAAATCGCAGTACGTCTTCGCACTTTCATGTGAAAACCCATTGATCTCGTCTTATCCTTTTCTTTTGTATTATTGCCTCTTCAGGATTGTTGCACAAATATGACAAGCCTTAATATCTTTGCGAATAAAAATCCTCATGACATTTGCGTCTTAAGACACTTATTAGCTCCCTAATGGAGGGTGCCGCTCTTATCTCCCCCTGGTTGCCCCTTCAAGGAGGCGTACTTCTACCATACAAGGTTAGCTCCTCTCATCCAGTCTTAACAAAAACCAGTTGTTTTCGCAGCCTCTTATCCCTTTTACCTATAGGGTTTATGGTTACGAGACTGCACCCTAAGTGGGGTTTTCTTCGGGCCGAGTGCAGTATAAGCCAAGACTTGTCAAGAATGGCAAGGTACGCTTCAAACGTCCCTGGCACTCTTGACTCAACCGTGTACCTCGGCGCCTTGATCAGATCTGCACTCCTTGGGAGAGTCTTTATTACCTTAGTCACCCAACCCAAGTCATATGCTTAAGCTGAGAATCCAAGGTGCCTCTCCCGGATGGGCTTTATTGACCCCAAATCTCCATGACTCAGGTTCCGGTGGCGGTGTAGCCTTTCCCTGAGCCATGCAACAGGTACCCCCTAATATGACGTACTTTAGGTCTTACATTTGCCTCTTGCGGAATTTTATTCGCGAACTAAGGTGTACGCCATAAAGGTTCTCCCCTTTCTTTTATGTCATTGTTCTGTAGTTATCTATGCGAAAATTTCGTACATCATGATCTTGTTTTGATATGAGTAATCTTGTAATTATTCTTTCAAAATCCATAACTTCTCAAAGCTTCTTACGGATAGTATTTTTTTAAGTACAACCTGTTTCATGGTCTGTCTAATCTTTGACCAACATCTCTTCCTTCTGGATCCATTAATCTATAAGCTCCTGTTCCAACTATGTCCTTAATGATGTAAGGTCCATCCTATTTTTTCGCTAATTTTCCACCATTTTCTCGCTGATATATAGGTGTTTCTCGCAGAACTAAATCTCCTGGTTGAAATTCGCGTATTTTGACACGTTTATTATATTCTTGGGCTAGTCTTCGCTGATAATTCTCCATATGTTGTAAAGTTTTTATCTTGTTTCTTCTAACTCATCAAGTTTATTTAAAATCAAGCCCGCACTAAGATTTGTCTCCCAAGCTTCTCTTTTTGTTGTCGGAATAACAACTTCTGTTGGTAACACCGCTTCAACTCCGTATGTTAAACAAAAGGGTGACATTCCAATAACTTTTCTTCTAGTTGTATTATAAGCCCATACTGCATTATGTACTTGTTCGCACCATGCTCTGTGATGTCCTTCCAATTTCTTCTTTAATATATCTGCAATTGTTTTGTTTGTTGCTTCTACTTGCCCATTATCTTGTGGATACAAAGGAATAGATTTTCCACATTTTATCTTGAATGAATTAAGTAGCATTTCTATATGCTGTCCTTCAAATTGTTTCCCATTATCAGATACTAACTGTGCAGGAATTCCGCATCTGCAAATGATATTTTCGAATATGAATGTAAAGATATCTTTGTCGCGAATATGCTGTACTGCCTTCACTTCTGTCCATTTTGTGAAATAATCTGTTGCGACTATTAAGTATCTTCTTTGTCCAGATCCTGGTAAAAATGGCCCCACAATATCTAAGCCCCACTTTCCAAAAGGCCATACACTAGTTGAAGATGACAATGGTGCTCCAGGTGCATGTATTTTCTTTCCATGCCGCTGACAATCTTCGCAACGTCTTGATATTTGTTTTGCATCTTCATGCATGTATGACCAGTAATAACCTTGCGTTTTTTCTCTATGTGCCAAAGACCTTCCTCCACTATGATTGCCAGCATCCCCACTATGTAACATTTTTAGCACCTTTTCTCCTTTCTCTCGTGTCAAACATCTGAGTGATGGTCCATTAAAGGACTTACGGTATAACAACCCATCTCTTAATTCATAATTCGTTGCACGGCTTTTTAACTTGTGTGTTTCCAATCTATTTCTTGGTGTTTCTCCTTTCGCCAAATATGCATGAAGTTCCATTCTCCAGTCTGCGATATTATTCATTTGTTCTTCTTTTTCATTGTCTATTATCATCACGTCCACGTCTTCTTCTTCTTTATTGATTGATGGTGACAGAAGTGTTTGTATTTTTATACATCTCGCAGTTGGATCTGTCATCATGGTTGAGATGAAAGCAAAAGCGTCTGCGAGTCTGTTATCCTTTCTTGAAATGTGCCTCCATCTTATTTTTGGGATTTTCGCTGACAATTCTTCAACCAGCTTCTTGTATTTCTTCAAGGATGGTTCATTTGTAGCATACTCTCCCTTTATTTGGCGAATAACTAGCTGTGAATCACTAGTGATCCTGGTATTTTCTAGTTTCATTTCTATTGCGAATCTTAAAGCATGGACCACAACTTCATATTCTGTTTCATTATTAGTGGATGCAAATTCCAGTCTGAATGAAAAAGCCATTTTTATTCCTTCTGGCGAAATTAAAACAATTCCAACTCCATTTCCTTCTCCATTTGATGATCCATCTACTAATATCTCCCATTTATTTGGTTCTGTTAATAAATCTTTTGTATCTCCATGTTCTTCTTCTACATCCATCATTTCTTCTACTACTTCATCTTCTTCTAAAGGAAATTCTGCCATGAAATCTGCAACAACTTGTGATTTTAGTGAAGACAAAATTTCATATTTAATATCCAAGTGGCGTACTTGTGCATTCAATCTCTCCACTCTTTCTGGTCTTTTAGAATTCTTCATCACTGATTCAATTGGTACTTTTGTTAATACCTTTATCTTGTGTGCTTGAAAGTATATGCGGAGCTTGAACGATGCATAAACTAATGCTAAGATTAACTTTCAATCTTTGAGTAATTCTTCTCAGCAGTATTAAAAGTTTTGCTAATGTAATAAATGGGTTTCTCCATTCATCCGTCTACTCGCAGTAACACAACACTTAAAGCATGCGACCTCCTGCGTCTACTCGCAGTAACACAACACTTAATGCATGCGACGTCGTCGCAAGATAGATCAATAATTCTTCTCATGATTCTGCCTTTTTTAAAATAGTTGCATTCATAAGATTTTCTTTGATTCCTTGAAAATATTTTTCACATTCATCCGTCCATTTAAATTTCGCACCCTTCTTGAGTATATCGAAAAAATATTTGCATTTGTCTGATGATCGCGAAATGAATCTCCCCAGCGAAGCTAGAATCCCATTCAACTTATGTACATCTTTTATTGTTGCTGGTGTTGGCATGTCACGAACTGCTTGCACCTTTTCTGGATCAACATGTATTCCTTCTTTTGATACAATGTAGCCTAAAAATTTTCCCGATGCAACTCCAATAGTACACTTCTCTGGATTCAATCTAATGTTATACTGCCGCATTTGTTCAAAAATCTCCCTCAGGTCTTGTACATGGTCTTTAGCTTCTTTACTCTTTACTAACATGTCGTCCACGTATACTTCTAATGTTTTGTGTATCCATTTTGCGAACACCTTCTCTACCATTCTTTAATATGTCGCTCCCGCGTTTCGCAGACCAAATGGCATTTTCGTGTAACAATATAAACCTCTAGGAGCAAAGAAAGCAGTATGTTCTTGATCTTCTTCAGCGAGAGGGATTTGGTTATACCCTTTGTATCCATCTAAAGATGATACCCTATCATTTCCCGCTGCGGATTCCACCATTTGAGGAATATCTGGTAACGTAAAACTGTCTTTGGGGAAAGCTTTGTTTAAATCAGTGAAATCTATGCAAATTCTGATTCCTTTGTTTTTCTTTGGGACAATGACCATATTCGCTATCCATTCTGGGTATTTAGCTTCTCTTATAATTCCTGCCTCAAGCATTTTCTGTAATTCTTCTTCTATTTGGGAATGATAAGTTGTTGCAATTTTTCTTATTCTCTGTTTAAATGGTCTCACATTTTTGTTAATCTCCAACCTGTGGCATGCAATTGATGGATCTATTCCCAGTATCTCATCCATGTTTCCTGCGAAAAATCTTTATATTCTCGCAACAAGTTAACAGTTCTTTCTTCTTCTTCCATATCCATTTTGGTTCCAATTCTCAATATTAGAGGTTCCTCTATAGTCCCAACGTTTATTTCTTTTGTTGGTTCTGCGGCAGTGTAAGTGGGTTTAGGTTCTCCCATTGGTGTTGGTTCTTTTATTATTTTCATAGGTCCTTCTCCTTCTTCCGAAATTTCGTTGGGTATTCCTTTGCCTTCTTTTGCCCTTATCATATATACTCTAAATTCTTCTTCCTTCTTTGCTTCCTTTGTCAATTTTCTGCGAAATTGTTTCTTTTTTGCTTGTCCTTCATAATGTTTGACTTCAATTTGATGACATAATTTTGCATTGTCAACATCTCCTCTGATTTCACCTATTCCATATAGAGTGGGGAATTTAATACATTGATGCAACGTTGACACCACAACTTTTATCGTATGTATCCATGATCTTCCTAATAACATATTATATGGCGATTTCATATCCACCACGCACAATGTTACATGTGTTTCGATTTCTCCAAGTGGAATTCGTACCACTATCTCTCCTTTAGGTTTTGTTGTGGATTTTCCAAAGCCGTAAACAAAATATGTTGAGCTGGACATTTCTTCATCTTTAAATCCCATTCCCCGGAATGCGTGGTAAAATATTATATCAACTGAACTTCCTGTATCGATTAAAGTTCGGTTCAACATCCATTCTCCTGTGGATTTTATTGTTGGCTCCTTCTCTTTTCGTGTAATAGGCACTGTGATGACCAACGGAGATGTGTGGTTTAAATTTACTTTTGGTATTTCTTCCGCCATGAATACAATTTTTTGCTTTTCCCAATCTTTCAAGGGTGATGTTTTTTCTACCGCCATAACTTTCCTTCCTTCAAAATTTCGTTTATGTATTCTTCCTTTGATGTTTTCATGGAATTCATTAATCATCGTTTTTGTTATCATATTACACTCCAATTTCTTGCCATTTTCACTAATTATGTTCATCTTTCTTCTAATTGATTCACTGATTTGTTTAATCACTTTTTTGACTTGAATATTCTCAATTAACAATATTCAACTTTCGATCTTCAAATCCTTGTTTCTAGCGCCATTATGTAGTTGCAGGAAATCCTACACTACACCCCTCATATGATTCTATTGTTGATCAACTCATTTTTAGGTTTACACTCTTAATTTTATTGATAAATCTTTGAATGTTCTTACAAGAAAGATAAAGAAGTCAAGAATGATCTCTGCTCTAAACTTTCTCTCTCCTATTTACTTGTTTCTTACTCAAAAAAGATCTCTCCCCCTCTTTACAACTCGAACGACTATTTATAAAGAAATACATAGTGGATGACAGCTAATCTGTCCTTTATTTTCGGATATGGTTTGCGACATTCTCGCAACCTTACAAATGTTAATTTCGCAAACTCTCTAATTTTCACAGAACTATCATATCTTTCTCGTGATCTTTCCTGACGTCATTTATTTTATCATTCTTGAAATTGTTCTGCGACGCTGTTGTGCTGTGTCATTGATAATTTCGCTGAAACATTGTCGTTGCGAGATAATCAAGTCTTCTTTCTGCTCGGTCGCGAGAACCATTAAGGGTAGAGACGAGCAATGCATTTTCTTTGCGAATTTTGGCATATTTAGCCTCCAAAACAGAAATAGAAGAATGAAGATTCTTCTCAGACTTTGCGAAAAATAGAATACAAAATTTTATTAAGATAAGGAATTCAGAGAGATATGACAAAGAAAAGATAATTAAGGCAGTCAAACTATTATGACTACCTTCCTTTTGCGAAATAAGGTGTTGAATCAAGGACAAACAACTATTCTCCTAACGATCCATTGCGTCATAAAATTTGTCTCCAACTAAACCTTTAAGTCGAGACTGAAGATTTTTCTCTTTAAAAATAAGAAAGGCATTTTTCTTCGCAAGAGAAGAATAAGATTCTTCTAATTTGGAATATTGTTCTTTAAGATGATTCGCCTTTACACTTAAAGCTATTCTACCTTGAATGAGTGTATCTCTTTCAGCGATAGAAGACTCTGTTACTTCTTTAAGTTCATTTCTCAAAGAGCGAAGAGATTGCTCTTGGTCATCACATACTTTTTGAAGAATACTAAGTTGTTGCGAAGATATCGCCGTTTTGTTTAAATAAGTTCTCTTCTATTGGGACAAGGTTTTATTCTCATCTGATAAAGTTTCCATCCCTAAATTATCTTTGGTTAAAGAATAAGAAAGACGAGATACTTCATTACTTAATAAATCTTGTCTTTGAATTAATTGGGTATTTTCATTGGTAAGATTATTTATATGATCAAGAGAATATGAATAGAGGTTATCTAATTGGTTATATTGATCCATCAAGATTTCTTTATCAATACGAGCTTCTTCAACAGCAGATTCAAATTGATATATCTCCATTATTCGTTTTTGGTTTAAAACTTAACATGCGAAAGAGGGATTTCAAGGATAATTAAATATGGGAAGGATAAAAATATTCAAAAGGAAAATTAAAGACACAAATAAGAAAATTATACCTCTCAATTCATCATTCTTCTTGCGAAGATTATAACGATCGAGTAAAACATTCTGAAGCTTCTGATTTTCGAGACGAAGAGCATTACATTCTTTTTCCAAAGCTGTCTGCGAAGCAGCTTTATCAGAACCCAAATGCTTGCTCAGAATTTCGCAAACATTAAACTTGATGGGATCAGTAGAAGACTTCTTGACATCATCCAGAACTTCAGATAAAACTTTGAAGGCAATATCTATCCCTTCCACGGTTTCTTTCGAAAGAGGAAGAGACTTAGGTAAATAACTGGTAGAGATAGAAGGTAGAGAAACATTCTCAATGGGAAGAGAAGAGGTTTCATTTACAGCAGGATCAACAAGGGGGGTTTCAGTCATTGAGAGGTCAGCTGAAGAAATGAAGTCTGAGGCAGCTTTTTCGCGAATTGGAGACAAAGGTTTATCTTGCGAAGATGTCGCAGAAGATTTAGAAGAAATGAGTAAGTAGAAGGGAACAAAAGTTGGAACAGTTTTAAGGTGACGAGATTTCTTATTTGGTTTATTAACATCTTTATCACCCTGCGAATTACAATCCAGATAAGAAACATAGGCAACAATATTGTTATTATAAAAGGATAGTGTTTCTTACTACCTTCTCATTCGCAAACTTTCTTTTATGTGAAACAACCTTATGCTGCGACTTGGGAATGTTAGGGTTCTGATCTGTAAAATCTAGTGTTGGAAGCGCTTTTGCTGAAATAACAAGAGTATGAGAATCACATAAACAACATCAAATAAGGGAATAAACAAGTTCAATTTCAGCAAAACTCATAAAGAAGAAAAAAGAAAACTAACCTTGATGAATCCATGGAAGATAATAGCAGGGAGATTGTTTTGAAGAAAATTATGAACTATGAAGATTTGCAGAAGAAATAGTATGAAGATGAAGAAGAAACTAAAAAGATTGAAGAAGAAAGAAGAAAAGTTGCAATAATGGAATTTGCAGAAGAACGATGAAATTGCAGAGAAGATAAAAAGAAAGAAGAAGAGAGTGAAAAGGAATATATATAGAGAGGGAATTTATCCTCGAAAGAATAAACACGATTAATATGGAAAGATATAAGCGGTTAAAAAGTAACGGTTACAAAAGACATGTCGAGAAATAAATGGAAGAAAGAATACGTGTAATAAATGCAGAATATGAAAAGATAAGCAGCTGCGGCATTTCTCACATCATTCTCTACTTTGCAGAGAAGATATGAGAAGAGGCAAGATGTAGGATCAGAATCTCGCAACGACAATGTTTCAGAGAAATTATCAATGACAAAGCACAACAACGTCGCAGAACAATTTCAAGAATCATAAAATAAATGACGCTAGCAAAGATCACGAGAAAGATATGATAGTTCTGCGAAAATTAGAGAGTTTGCGAAATTAACATTTGTAAGGTTGCGAGAATGTCGCAAACCATATCCGAAAATAAAGGAAAGATTAGCTGTCATCCACTATGTATTTCTTTATAAATAGTCGTTCGAGTTGTAAAGAGGGGGAGAGATCTTTTTTGAGTAAGAAACAAGTAAATAGGAGAGAGAAAGTTTAGAGCAGAGATCATTCTTGACTTCTTTATCTTTCTTGTAAGAACATTCAAAGATTTATCAATAAAATTAAGAGTGTAAACCTAAAAATGAGTTGATCAACAATGGAATCATATGAGGGGTGTATTGTAAGATTTCGTGCAACTACATAAACTTTTACATTATACACATTTGAAATTTCGAGCCGAGTTTATCTCGTTTATATATTTCTCGAAATATGTGTTGGAAGCTTTTAGCTTTAGCTAAAGTTCATCATCTACATGACGAGTTTAGTTGGATATTTATTGGAAACTAAATATTAAGTCAAGATGATCATGTGAAAATTACCTTGAACATCTTACATGATTTGTGTGAGACAATTATTTGATGTTAACTTGGGAAGTTTCATATTTGATCGATTAATTACTTGAAGCTAATGGTATGTGTAAGATTATCGTTGTTGTCTTATAAGGATGTTTTAATGATTAAATGAGAGTTTAGAACGACTACCAATGCCTGTATATAACACAACATGTATACTTTGTATGTGCACTATGTAGCTCTAGTTCAGGTCCAGAACTCTTGTTTGCAAACGGATTCACCTGTGAAAAGGTCTGGAGTTGTTGTTCGCGTACTCTGTTTACGAACGACTAGACAAGGTAAAGTGCGGATCTGTTTGCGAACGGCATGACAAGGCCAAACTCCGGAACTGTTGTTCGCATACTCTGTTTGCAAACACAGTGGTAAGGTTCTAAAATCGGTAAGTATGATATACATATTCATGAACTCAGGTTCATTTGCGAACTAAATTCCCTGGAACTTTAATGATATAAGGTTTGTGAACTTGTTTTACAAACCGTGGCATTATGTTCATAAATTGGTTTTTGTATAAGTACTTTGTACAATTACAAACCAAATCGATTTTGTTTCAAATGGTTCATATATATTTCTATGAGATTGTGAACATTTGAACAACTCTATTGAAACACATTTTGATTCATTTGATTATATATCATGATTGATTGATCATCATATTCGATATAGAAGTGTTAGATGAATGTGGCTAAGTTATAAGTATTCATGTGGCTAACTTCGGTTAACTATTATTGAGCCAACAAGGTATAAAGTTCATCCATATCTAAATATAGGTATATTTCATTTGTGTGTACGGTTCATTCATATCTAAATATAGGTATATTTCATTTGTGTGTATCAAGCTAATACCATCTAACAGTGGAGATTGATTGCTTAATTTCTACGCAGAATTAGCTGGAATCTTAAATGAGGCGTTCATCTAACAGTGAATATCAATTGCTTTATTACTAAGCTATCTTAGCTTTGATTGTAAGCAACCCTGATTTGAAAGACTATATAAGGGAGAACTCTAGCATATGGGAAACCTAATCCCGACACTCTCGTGTGTCCTAGCTGCAAACTAGAGTCGATTCTCCTTTAACCTAGGTTTTCCGAAACCATTATTAGGTTAACGACTTGAAGACTTCATTTAGGATTCGTAAATCCAGATCCAACTATTTTCTTTGTAGTTGTGTATTTTGATCTTACTTTTTCTATTATATTGAGTTTTATCTTCTCTAAGATTTACTCGAGATTTATCTCCGATAGGTAAGATATAAAAAGTAATCACAATATTTCTTCGTCTCAGACTCTTGTATTCCGCAATAACTTCATATGTTAATCAGTTAGGTTATTGTGAGGTGACTAATATTTCTAGGCTGCTCTTTGGGAGTATAAGACCGTATTATTAGTTGAGTTTCATGTTCACCTTGATTTATCTAAAGATGGAAACAAAATCAGAATTGACATATATGTGGGAGACAGATTTGTTTATAAGTCTTCGACTTTGGGTCGTAGCAACTCCTAGTTGTGGGTCTGATCAACTAAGGGAATCAAGTGTGCAAAGTTCTGCTAGGATTCAAGAGGCGTAAGGAACGCGACTGTACCTTAATCAGTGTGAGACTTGGTTAGGTCTCAACTACATTCCAGTCCGAAGTTAACTTGTGGTAGGATAGAGTGTGTATCGGCTTAATACAGTGTGGTGTTCAAATCTGGACTAGGTCCCGGGGTTTTTTCTGCATTTGTGGTTTCCTCATTAACAAAATTTTTGGTGTCTGTGTTATTTCTTTTCCGCATTATATTTGTTTATATAATTAAAATATCACAGGTTGTGCGTAGTTCAATCACAGTCGATAAATCTAACCTTGTTTGTTGGATAGAACTTGATTGACTCTCGGACATTGGTCTTTGGTACCATCCAAGGTATTCTCATATCAATGACTCTTATAGATTTCTATCTAGTTAATTTACTGATTGTATTGAGAAAGAGATAAATCTCTTTGATATCTTTCTTGATTGAGCCTCACTTTTTAAGTTGGTGCTCTCGAAATTATATTGGAGTTTAGTCCATACAAATTGCCGAACGAAATATTGGGTGTGGTTGTTATACCCTCGCGTTTTCAATTGGTCTTAAAGCAGGCAAATACACTAAGACCTTATAAGTCTATGTTTGTATCGATCTGACTCTATGGACAGAAGTGATATCTTTCTATATGTACCACCAGATCCAGGGGATTCACAATTTTCTTCCATGACCGATTTGATTAAATCTGTAGAAGATATTCTGTCTCGACCTCCTCCAGGTCTAAAATCCCTTAAAGTGTTTTTAGGGCTTGAAAAACAACTTGAGAATCTATCTTGTGATGTTGAGTTTTTTTTCCAGAAGGAACAAGCTTCACTCGATAGACTAAATCATGTTATGATGAATAATGTTCATGTTGAGATTGACATCGATACATTGATAAGTGAGTGCACTTCTCCTTTCTTTTGTAACACAAAGAGTCATGTACTGTTTGTAACACAAAAGGAGCATAAGTATCATTCAACTGAGAATACCTGTTTGGAACATGATTCATTTCATTGGTCAAACCCTGAAACATCTGTTCAAGATAATAATTTTTTGATCTTTAGTAAGAACGTTAAGATGTCTCTTTTCACCAAGAAAGTTGCCTTACATAGTGCTAAATGTAGTCATCAGACACTGTTATTAAAAGAATGCAAAACAATACATCAAGAACATAAAAATTTCCTTTCAATGTCTTTTTAAAGTCTTGGAAGGCTCTTGTAAACTCAGACTCTTGGGTTTCTCTTAATTTGTCTGGATGTAAAAGTTGCTGGAAGGAAGTCTCTTTTGGAGTCAAGCTGTCAAATCTGATAGAACTATTAGTGCTCTCAGATTTCATCTAAAAATGTTTTAGGGATTATTTGTATGTTGAGCTTCGCTCCATAAAATAATTTATATTGTGTCTTTAAGTGCAAATCTTTGACGGAGTCTCATATAGGGGAAGTCATCTATTTTTGTGCTCTAAATATCTGTCGATTATTTTATTGAGCTAAAAATAATTGCTTGAAGAATGAAAAATACCTAAACTCTTTAGTGCTTGACCACACATGTGAATTTCACGTACGGTGAATAAGGACACGAACCGGAACAAGTTGGATCCAGTACCAGAACTAGTCGGTTCAAGTCTCCACACTTAAAAATAGAAATAACTCTCTTGTTTTCTCCTTCATCCTCTCGACAGTTCAAGAACTCTGAGAAGAAACAAAGGGTTCGCAACTTATCAGTCTCTCAAAATTCATTTCTCAACCATCTTAAGTGATTTTAGTCTCGTTAAGTTCGTGAACTCTCACTGTTCAACGGGTCGTCCTTCTTATCATCATCCGTCACCGTTCCGGAGCAGCACCATTAAAGGAAGTTCACAAAACCGATAAGTTTTCCACCTTCTGTTTAAGGATTTTATCAATTTAAATATGCCTAGGAAGAGAACCCGTCATGGTGAAAGTTCAAGTGCTCAAAATCATGATGAATCTTGAAAAAGCGGGGGTATAACAACCACACCCAATAATTCGTTCGGCAATCTGGATGGGCTAAACTTCAATATAATTTCGAGAGCACCAATTTAAAAGCGAGCTCAATCAAGAGATATATATCAAAGAGCTTTATAGATATTTCTCAACACAATCAGCAAATCGAACAGATAAAAATCCGTGTGCCTGATTGATATGAGAAATAACTTGGACGGTACCAAAGACCAATTCCCAAGTGTCAATCAAGTTATATCCAACAAACAAGGTCGAATTTATCAACTGATTGAACTACGCATAACCTGTGATATTTCAATTATATAAATAAATATAATGCGGAAAAGAAATAACACAGACACAAGAAATTTTGTTAACGAGGAAACCGCAAATGCAGAAAAACCCTGGGATCTAGTCTAGTGAACACCACACTGTATTAAGTCGCTACATACACTATCCTATGATGAGTGCCAAATATTGCATAATTATATATCTTTTTACTGGTGAAAGTTCAAGTGCTCAAAATCGTGATGAATCTTGAAAAAGCGGGGGTATAACAACCACACCCAATAATTCGTTCGGCAATCCGGATGGGCTAAACTCCAATATAATTTCGAGAGCACCAACTTAAAAGCGAGCTCAATCAAGAGATATATCAAAGAGCTTTATCTCTATTTCTCAACACAATCAGCAAATCGAACAGATAGAAATCCGTGAGCCTGATTGATATGAGAAATAACTTGGACGGTACCAAAGACCAATGCCCAAGTGTCAATCAAGTTATATCCAACAGACAAGGTCGGATTTATCAACTGATTGAACTACGCATAACCTGTGATATTTCAATTATATAAACAAATATAATGCGGAAAAGAAATAACACAGACTCCAGAAATTTTGTTAACGAGGAAACCGCAAATGCAGAAAAACCCCGGGATCTAGTCCTGCTTTGAACACCACACTGTATTAAGACGCTACAAATACTAGCTTGTGATGAGTGCCAAATATTGCATAATTCTATATCTTTTTATTGGTATTTATCTCACCTTTTATGCTTTAAAATCCTATTTTATCCCAAATTATGTATTTTGTTGTTTTTAAGAATAAATACTTATACTAATTAATTTTATGTTTTTAGGTAGTAAATAAAGCTTGGATGCTTAGAATAAGAGAAAAGAGCAGAGGATTGGTGGCCAGTGACAATGGAAGAGAGATAACAGAGTTCCCACGAGAATGTAGTGGAGATCGTACAGAAAATATCATGCAAAAGGCAGCGCAATCCGTTTGCAACTCGTCCGCAAGCCGCTTGCAACAGCTGAACCAAAAGGTGGGCTTGGAAGAAGAATTCTCAAAAGAACCAAGACCCAACCCGTTTCCATATCCGAGACATCAAATCTGATATACTCGTTCAACACCCAATAACTGCTCAACATACAACGACATCTCCACTCGTTACATCAACATTTGCTACAGCTGCTTCGCTTTCTAGCGTCCTCTATTTCTTCCCCTAATCAATCAAAACCATCCATTTCCTCTTCTTCCCCATTTCACGGAACCAACACCATCAATAAATCCGTCTCCCCGACCATCTCTGCTCACAACTGCCATCAATTAAGCCTCTAATTTCTATCTCTCTCAACCCTATCTTCTTTCATATCAAGAACAATAACCCTGAAGCTAGGATTGAGAGAGATAAGATTAGGGTTATCTTCACCAACAGCTGGAAGAGTAGGTTTGCAGAGATGAATTGAAGAGGGAAAACGCGTTTTGGTGAGTGGGTGTTCATTTAATTATCGAATTGAAGGTGAATTGAGTGAAATTGGGTACAAATAAGGATCTCTTATTTGTAAACAAATCATCCAGTTTTTAGCCGAATCAATTATCTGGTTTAATATCATTGTTTGCATCTTGTTCATCGTGTTCTAATTCTCTTTGCTAGGGTTTAGATGAAGCCCTAGCCTATTCATCTGTTATTCATGTTGTTTATGTTATTCTTGTATGCTTAAACTATTTTAGGAAAGATTTTATTATAGTATTTCAACATTTTGCTCTCACAATGTATGTCATGCATCCATTGTAGTTATAATAACACTGTGTTGATTTTACTACAACTCAAGCTTGAAAGACTATTATTTATCCATTGACTAGTTGTGCTTAATTAGACAGTTAGTGCTCTGGAATAATACTTTATTTGTGATTAAACTATCCATAGGTGAAACACCTTAAATAAGTGGCAGACTTGAAGCTCCACCTCTATCTGTTACAAGGACAGAAATAGTATCATCATCCGAATGCTTAATATAGGTTTGTGGTGGAATCGATAACTCTAGTACCCTCATATTAAATGCTTACATCTCTTGTTATTGCATCTTTACTTTCATACTGTTTTACTGCTTTTAATATCTGCAATCATCTAGTCGTATCGACAACTAACCCCTTTTGGTTACTCTTTGTCCAAAATCAGTTATAGTAAGACCTTAGTCAATTCAACACCCACCTTGTCCCTGAAGATCGACCTGTGTTTTCCCTGTGTTACATTAGGACACTGTGCACTTGTAATTGTTATTGTAGGCTTGTTGACCTATCATCCTACTACAAGTTAACTTCGGACTGGAATGTAGTTGAGCCCTAACCAAGTCCCACACCGATTAAGGTACAGTCACGTTTCTTACGCCTCTAGAACCACGCCGGATTCTGCGCACTTGATTCCCTTAGCTGATCTCACCCACAAATAAGAGTTGCTACGACCCAAATTCGAAGACTTATAAACAAATTTGACTCCCACGGATATGTCTATTCTTTATTCGTTTTTTGTTCCGTCTTTTGATAAATCAAGGTGAACATGAACCAATTGATAATTCAGTCTTGTACTCCCGAAGAGCATCCTAGAAATATCAAGTCATTAACCTACATGGTTTTGGAAAAACCTAAGGTTAAAGGAGAATCGACTCTAGTCGCAACTAGTATCACACATGAGGTGTGGGGATTAGTTTCCCAGTTGCTAAAGTTCTCCCTTGTATTTGCAATCAATGCTACCTCGGTAAAAAAGCATTCAATATTCACCGTTAGATGAAAACCTGATTAGACTCAAGCTAAAATCTTTCAACCGTTAGATCGAACTTAGCTTGTTACACACAAATGAAAAGTGACTTTATTTAGATATGAGTAACCATATCTAAACGTGTGCACATAGTTGGATCAACAATAGTTAACCGAAGTTAGCCATATGAACACTTTCATATCAACCTTATTCATCTTAACCATAACTAGTTCAAATGACTCAAATGAAACTAGTTCTAGATTGTTCAATTGTTTATATTCTCATAGAAGTATACAAGACACAATTGAAGCAAAATCGATTTTCATTCACTCGAATCAATTCATGAACATTATAGCCACGGTTTGCAAAAGATTGTGAAAAAGTGGGGGTCTAACAACACCACCCAATATTTCACTTAGCAATCTGTATGGACAAACCCGAATATACTTTTAAGAGAATCAACAAGACTCAATCAATTAAAAGTATACCAACGAGTTTATATCTCTCTCTTGATTTGATTTCCTCAAACAGAAACTGTGAGTACTAATCAAATACAAGGAAAAACTTGGACGGTACCAAAGACCAATGTCCAAGGATCAATAAATATCAATCAACAACCAAAGGTCGGATTTCCAATTGACGATCACAAACGCACAACCTGTATTATTTCAATTATAAAGATAAACAATATAATGCGGATAATGAAATAATACAAACACCAAAAATTTTGTTAACGAGGAAACCGCAAATGCAGAAAAACCCCGGGACCTAGTCCAGATTGAATACACATTGTATTAAGCCGCTACAGACACTAGCCTACTCCAAGCTAACTTCAGACTGGAATATAGTTGAACCCCAATCAGTCTCCCACTAATTCAAGGTACAGTTGTACTCCTACGCCTCTGATCTCAGCAGGATACTACGCACTTGATTCCCTTAGCTGACCTCACCCACAACCAAGAGTTGCTGCAACCCAAAATCGCAGACTTGATAATAAACAAATTTGTCTCACACAGAAAAGTCCATCAAAGGATAAATATGTCTCCCACAGAAAAACCCTAGGTTTTTTTCCCGTCTTAAGATATGAAATCAAGGTGAACATGAACCAATTGATAATCCGGTCTTATATTCCCGAAGAACAGCCTAGATTAATCAATCACCTCTCAACAGTCTTACTTGAATACACAAGAGGACGTCGAGGAATCACAAACAGTGAGACGAAGATGTTTGTGACTTCTTTATCTTGCCTATCGGAGAACTCTCACGATCTCAAGCCAATCAAAGATTGTACTCGTACGATAGAAGATGCAAGATCAGATCACACAACTACGACAAAAGTAGTATCGGTCTGGCTTCACAATCCCAATGAAGTCTTTAAGTCGTTAACCTGTTTTTAGAGAAGAAAACCAAAGGTTAGAGGAGAATCGACTCTAGCGAGCGCACTAGTATCACACATACGTGTGGGGATTAGTTTTGCCCAATGCTAGATGTCTCCTATATATATTATTCAAATCAGGGTTTTGCCTTAGTTGCAAAGCAATCAATATTCACCGTTAGATGAAAACCTTATTTAGATTCAAGCTAATATTTCTCAACCGTTAGATCGAAAACTTAGCTTGTCACACACACTTGAGATATACGTTTACTGGGTTTGTGAAAACCGTACCCAAACGTGTACGTGTATGTTGGTTCAACATAGTTACCCAAAAGGTCAACCATATGAGCATTTCATATTAACCTTGTTTTTCTTCACCATAACTAGTTCAATTGACTCAATGAACTAGTTAGAGAGTTGTTCAATTGCTATGAGATCTTATGTAACTACACAAGACACAATTGAAACAAAGATGATTCGATTCGATTGAATCGACTCATGAACTTTATATCCACGGTTTGCATACTGCATTCCTTAGTAATTTAAGTTTCATGTTCAGAACACATCTTTAGATCATAACCCACTCAAGTACGCAAACAAGTTCGCGGACTTAAGACAACCGGTAGAGTTTTGCTAACTCAGCAGAAAATCTCGGCAAAGAGACTTCCGTCAGTTCGCGGACTAAACACGCAAACGAGTTTTTGGAAAATCCCAGCAGAAATTCTCGGCAAGAGAACTTCCGTCAGTTCGCGGACTGAGTTCGCAAACTGAGTTCGCGGACTTGGCAAATCCTATTCCTCCGGTTTCTCTCAATCAACAAAGTTCGCAAACTTCGGATTAAAGAATATGACTTATGCACATATGTGTTTCCACACAATGCTTATATCCATCATTGGTTACATAGATAGGCGAGATATACTCGACTTAAAATATCAAATGTGTATCCAGTCTATATAGCATACGAATTTTGTCTCATAAGAAGTAGGAGATAGATAGGCGAGATATACCCGACTTGAAATGTCAAATGTGTATGATCCAGTATATATAGCATACGACTTTTGTATCATAAGAAGTAGGAGATAGAAGAGATAGACTTTTGAGTGATAGATAAGTTCAAGTCTCCACATACCTTTTTGTTGATGAAGTTCCACGGTTCCTTGAGTAGATCTTCGTCGTTGTATGATGAATCGCCATGAAGTCCTTGAGCTCAACTATACTTTTCTATCCTAGTCCGAGACTTAGCTATGTATACTAGAAATCAAGACTCATAGTTTTGATCACTAACATTGACAAACATGCTTGAGATAGCAACGCATGTGAGGTCGACCGAGCTATGCTCTAACAATCTCCCTCTTTGTCAATTTTAGTGACAAAACTATTAATACATATGGAATACAAAAAAGATAAACTTTAGTGGCTCCTATTCCATAGTCTAATCTTCAACGTTCCTTGAAATCTTCGTCCTTCTAAGTACTCCAATGATCCCAAAGGTTGTAAGTTTAGCATTACCGTTGTTGAAGATCCGTAGCTATAACAATGAGAGAAATCGAGATTCTCGATCATCATTATACAGTGACATAGTATTATTATGTAACATCAAAGTCCAATTGCATCACGACTTTAACAATAATACTACGGTGATATGTATCACTCCCCCTTATTCAATACTACATCTCACATGGAAACCACTCCCCCTTACACAATGATCCGAAAACCATATGTGTATGTAGTAGAACTACATATTAATTCTCTTCCTTTTTGTCAATAAAATTGGCAAAGGTACAAGAACGGGTTCCTAATGAAATTTCCGAGAAGAGACGTTTCATAGACTAAAAGAGAAAAATACATACCAACTTAATTTAGATGCAATCATAAAGCCGAATCTAAATGCATTCATCAAGGAGTTTTAAGATACAAGATAACCCCTATAAAATTCCACAGCCGCACATCCCGCAAGATATTACCATTAAGCACAAGTTCAAAAGAACTCTCCCCCATTTGATGTCATTCCCGAGAGAACAACAAGAGCGACCTTAATTTTGAAGGAAAAGAAGGATTTTTAATTGGACACCAAAAACTATAGGAAAATGATTTTCTATATCCAAAACTCAATCAAATTAATCACAAGTAAACCCATGATTAATTTAATTGGAATACGCAACTAAATCAAACCACAAAAGTGATCAATTTAATTGATTGTTATCAACATAAGTAAACTTACGGAGCTACGACTAAGGTAATCATACGGAGATGACTAACTTAATCGTTCACATACTCAACATAAGGAAAACCTTACGGAATATACGACTACATCAACCAATAGAACATAGTTAGTATAGCCGTTCATATACTCAACACAAGAACTTGTGGAATATATGAAAACTCAACTAGACTAATTACAAGAGAACCCATAATTAATCTAATTGGAATACAAACAACCATACTAATCACGAAGGTAATCAATTTAATTGTCAAAAGTTTTGCTCTACAAAAGAAGACTTTCGGAGCAAATAACTAAATAACCAACCAAGATGATTAATTTAGTTCATAATGCTCAACATATAGCATCTTATGGAACAACCATCAAAGCCAATAAGAATAATCGACTTAGTTGTATCGTGCTCAACATAAGACACACAATGGAGCCTTCACGGTAATACAAAAAGAATGGATCAAAGAAGATCAATACCGTGGAATACATACAAGGATCTATTTTATCTTTCCATCACTATATGCATAATGACATAATAGACTTTATCCTTGTCACACAAAAGATTTTATCTATTTTTCGTCAAATAAATGACTGCAGGCATAACTTTCGTATTTGTCAAAAGTACATTCGTCCTTTCATCAATACTAATACCAATTTATGAACGACTTTACTTTTGACAACATATGGGACCTTCAAGTTCACGGATTCAAACAATACATATCCCATAAACAATTGCAATATCACAAAATCATAAATATTAATACTGCAATAACAATCTTTGCCCTTAGAAGGTAGAATCAATCTTTTTCGCATAGATTTATACCAAGAGTGGTTACCAAAAGCGTATAAAAATATTTCCTTAACAAAGAAGAACATACAAAGTCATTGACGACTACGCACCATAGTTCACATGAGATGATTGTGAACACTCAAGAATATATAGCAATGTGAACTACTACCCATTCTCGAACTTCCTGCTTTGTGATTCACCAACATCACTCTTGTAACAGCCACAAAATAGCTTAGAATAGGGTTTCTCCAAGAATCTCAGTGCCCAAGTCCAAGAGAATAGAACAAGTGCAACGAAACGAGCAAACACTAAAAAATAAGAGACAGGAAAAAGACCAATATTAACTCATCCAAATTCAACAATTCTCATCTCCATTTTGAAGGGAATTCAATAAGGAAGAGAATGCAAAAAGAATGAGGTAAATCCGAGTTCGGACGAAGAAGTTACGGCCAAAACAAGTTTACCGAATATCAACGTCAAGTATGCATACGGATTTGCGAACTTAAACCCCTGGATTTTGATTTTGAATGCTGTTATACATACTTGGTATGTGTACCATGTAGTCCAAACATCCCGAACTATTATTTTCAAAGCTAAACATTTAAGAACCTTAAACACAGATCAAGTTAGGTAGAAATGAATGATAAGCAAGATTATTATAAGTATTCTAAGCAAATAAAAGTACAAATCTTGCTCAAGTTTTTAGATGAATCCAATCGAATTCTACCGCCTTACCGAACATAATCTGTGTGCCCCAATTCTTGTGCTTCCCTCACCGTATACAAAGCAGGGCATTCCTTGGTGAGGATGCACTTCCAACACAATCAAGTTGCGTTGGGGTGAACAAAGTCTTGCTCACCACAAGTGACCTTTGGATTATCATGAAAGAGATCACTTTTAGAACCTTTCACATCTAATTCCATTTTTCCAAAAAACTTGTTAAGTTCCAACATCATGGATACTGTCTTTTCCATAGTCATGGAGTTTTATGGAAGATAATTCCATTTCACACTCAAAACATCATTGTATTTCTTCGGTATCCACTTCTGAGTGCGTTTAGGAACAGTCGGAACCTTCTTCCCATCACTCTCTTCTAGAATTCTTGGAAGAGAATTGGATTGACTATTCTTTTGCAAGTTAGTCTTTCTCCAATTGGGAGCATCGGATCTTTTCTTCGTCTTTACGAAGTTATCCTTTTGATAACCATTAAGATTATGAAAAGGATTTGTACGACGTTTATAGGCAAATCTAGGTCTATCATAGCACTGATTCCTTTGCCTAAAGGTTGGACAATTACAACCTGTAACGTTAAGAGGATCAGTATTAACGTATGCTCTTGGTTTCACAACTTCTTGTGATTCCCAAACAAGAACATCATGAAGTTTCTCATTCCTTATACGGAAACGACATCTCCTTTCCAGGTGACCTTTATTTCCGCAATAGTGGCAAACATAAAGAATGTTCTTACCTCGATCCGTGTGTGCTAACTTTGGAGGTTGATAAACTTTGCTCTTTTGAACCTTAACTGCCGGAGAAGGTATTTCACTTTTGCCATCAGTGGAAACCTTTTGTTGAGAAGAATCACTAGCCTTGACAAATTTTACCTCTTTGCTAGTACTTGGAGCATCTATTCCCTTATATCCAAATCCTCGTGTATCACGATGATTTTTACTTGCTCCTAGCATAGTGGTTAATTTGCTTGAACTAGTATTGAACTTTTTCAAGCCATCTTCCAACATCTTGATTTTATCAAGAGCAGCAGCTAAATCAGCCTCAAGGCGTTTTTCTCGAGTGAGGTAAGCGCTTTCTCTATCGTCAAAACTTGTTTGTTGGAAGTTAAACCTTGCTTCAGATTCTGCAAGTTTCTCTTCCAACAAAAGGTACTTTTGATAAAGATTGTCACATTCAAGTGACTTCATACGTAGGTTTTCCTCAGAATCCTTGAGGATCTATTCGGTATAACGATTCGAAAAATAAACACCCGCGTAATATCTTCTCAATTTCTTGTTTTCTCGACAGAGAGGAGTCAGAAGAGGTGTGACATGAGAAGTTGTAATCTTATTCATATTCCACGAATCCAAAAACTTAACATACTCTGAGACTTCCTCATCAACATCTCTATCAATATATGAATCACCTTCATCAGAAAGTTCATCCAACTGTTCTTCTAGGAGAGTTTCCCAATCAACAGTTTTTACATCAAGAGAATGTTTGGATATTGACTTAGATGTGACAGTTCTCTCAGGTGAATCCAAGCTTTTAGAATCATCTGGTAATTTTTGAACTGGTACGTTATTAGAGATAGACTTGTCCATAATCAGATCGCTATAAACACAGACTTATAAGGTCTTTAACGTGTTTGCCTGCTCTGATACCAATTGAAAAAGCGGGGGTCTAACAACACCACCCAATAATTCGCTTAGCAATCTGTATGGACAAACCCGAATATACTTTTAAGAGAATCAACAAGACTCAATCAATTAAAAGTATATCAACGAGTTTATATCTCTCTCTTGATTTGATTTCCTCAAACAGAAACTGTGAGTACTAATCAAATACAAGGAAAAACTTGGACGGTACAAAAGACCAATGTCCAAGGATCAATCAATATCAATCAACAACCAAAGGTCGGATTTCCAATTGATCATCATAAACGCACAACCTGTATTATTTCAATTATAAATATGAACAATATAATGTGGAAAATGAAATAACACAGACACCAGAAATTTTGTTAACGAGGAAACCGCAAATGCAGAAAAACCCCGGGACCTAGTCCAGATTGAATACACAATGTATTAAGCCGCTACAGACACTAGCCTACTCCAAGCTAACTTCAGACTGGACTATAGTTGAACCCCAATCAGTCTCCCACTAATTCAAGGTACAGTTGTATTCCTACGCCTCTGATCCCAGCAGGATACTGCGAACTTGATTCCTTTAGATGATCTCACCCACAACCAAGAGTTGCTGCAATCCAAAATCGCAGACTTGATAATAAACAAATCTGTCTCACACAGAAAAGTCTATCAAAGGATAAATTTGTCTCCCACAGAAAAAACCCTAGGTTTTTGTTCCGTCTTAATATATGAAATCAAGATGAACAAGAACCGATTGATAATCCGGTCTTATATTCCCGAAAAACAGCCTAGATTAATCAATCACCTCTCAACGGTCTTACTTGAATACACAAGATGACGTCGAGGAATCACAAACAGTGAGACGAAGATGTTTGTGACTTCTTTATCTTGCCTATCGGAGAACTCTCACGATCTCAATCCAATCAAAGATTGTACTCGTACGATAGAAGATGCAAAATCAGATCACTCAACTACGATAAAAGTAGTATCGGTCTGGCATCACAATCCCAATGAAGTCTTTAAGTCGTTAACCTGGTTTTAGAGAAGAAAACCAAAGGTTAGAGGAGAATCGACTCTAGCGAGCATACTAGTATCACACAGACGTGTGGGGATTAGTTTTGCCCAATGCTAGATGTCTCTTATATATAGTCTTCAAATCAGGGTTTTGCCTTAGTTGCAAAGCAATCAATATTCACCGTTAGATGAAAACCTGATTTAGATTCAAGCTAATATTTCTCAACTGTTAGATCGAAAACTTAGCTTGTCACACACACTTGAGATATACGTTTACTAGGTTTGTGAAAACCGTGCCCAAACGTGTACGTGTATGTTGGTTAAACATAGTAACCCAAAAGGTCAAACATATGAGCATTTCATATTAACCTTTTTCTTCAACATAACTAGTTCAATTGACTCAAATGAACTAGTTAGAGAGTTGTTCAATTGCTATGAGGTCTTATGTAACTACACAAGACACAATTGAAACAAAGATGATTTGATTCGATTGAATCGACTCATGAACTTTATAGCCACGGTTTGCATACTCCATTCCTTAGAAATTTAAGTTTTATGTTCAGGGCACATCTTTAGATCATAACCCACTCAAGTACGCAAACAATTTCGCGGACTTAAGAAAACCGACAAAGTTTTCCAAAATCAGCAGAAAGTCTCGACAAGGAGACTTCCGCCAGTTCGAGGACTAGGTTCGCGGACTGAGTTCGCGGACTAAACACGCAAACGAGTTTTTGGAAAATCCCAACAGAAATTCTCGGCAAGAGAACTTCCGTCAGTTCGTGGACTGAGTTCGCAAACTGAGTTCGCGGACTTGGAAAAGCCAATTCCTCCGGTTTCTCTCAATCAACAAAGTTCGCAAACTTCGGATTAAGGAATAGGACTTATGCACATATGTGTTTCCACACAATGCTTATATCCATCATTGGTTATATAGACCTAAACTCTCATTCCAACCACTGAAACATTCTTAGAGGACGTTATATAGTTGTCACGCTATTTCTCGTCAAAGCGATTTTCAAAGTGATTGAAACAATATGACTTTCGTCATTAGGTGAAGATAAACCCGATCAAAGCGAAACGCTTTACCAACACATGATTTCGAGATATAGATATGTGAGATATACTCGACTCGAAATATCAAATGTGTATGATCCAGTCTATATAGCATACGACTTTTGTCTCATAAGAAGTAGGAGATAGAAGAGATAGACTTTTGAGTGCTAGATAAGTTCAAGTATCCACATACCTTTCTGTTAATAAAGTTCCACGGTTCCTTGAGTAGATCTTCGTCGTTGTATGATGAATCTCCATGAAGTCCTTGAGCTCAACTACACTTTTATAACCTAGTCCGAGACTTAGCTATGTAGACTAGAAATCAAGACTCATAGTTTTGATCACTAACATTGACAAACATGCTTGAGATAGCAACGCATGCGAGGTCGACCGAGCTATGCTCTAATAGATTGCATTCCTTAATATATAAATGTATTAGTTCATGAACAAACTGATTTTTAGAACATAACCTACTCAAGTATGCAAACGGTACGCATACCTAAGCGACCAGACTAAGTTTGGGTTTGCCAATATACGAACGGGTACGCATACCTCCAAACTCAGATGAATTTCCGGACATGAACTTTACGCCAGTATGCATACGGGTATGCATACTAAGTTCTCGGACTTTCATTAACCAACCAGTACGCATACGATTATGCATATTATGGTTCCCGGACATGGAATAACATGCAACAGTTTAGCATACAAGTACGCATACTGTGATATATCCATTCATGGTTAATTGTTCTAAACTCCCATTTCAATCATTGAAACATTCTTAGAAGATGACAATAACTGTCTCACACAAACTATTAGCTTGAAAGCAATTTTCACATGATCATCTGTTGACTTTTATCAAGAATATAAGATGAACTTGGTTAAAGAGAAAACTTACCAACACATATTTCGAGAAATATATAAGCGAGTTAATGTTAGAGCACTGCTCGGTCAAACTCGCATGCGTTGCTATCTCAATCATGTTTGTCGATGTTAGAGATCAAAACTATAAGTCTTGATTTCTAGTCTCTTATAGCTAAGTCTCGGACTAGGATAGTAAGTGTAGTTGAGCTCAAGGACTTCATGGCGATTCATCATACAAGTAGAAGATCTACTCAAGGAACCGGTGGAACTTCTCGACAAAAAGGTATGCGGAGACTTGAACTTATCCGTCACTCAAAAGTCTATCTATTTTATCTCCTACTCTTTGAGACAAAAGTCGTATGCTATATATATAGACTAGATCATACACAATTGGTATTTCGAGCCGAGTATACCTCACCTATCTATATCTCAAAATATGTGTTGGTAAGCTTTTCGCTTCGAACAAGTTTATCTTTACCTAGTGACGAAAGTCATGAATGTTTCAATCACTTTGAAAATTGCTTTGACGAGAAATAGTGTAACAACTATATAACGTCCTCTAAGAATGTTTCAATGATTGGAATGAGAGTTTATATTACATAACCAATGGATTCCTTGAATCGAAGTTTTCGAACTTTGTTGATCAAGATAACCAGAAGTATGGAAAGTGCCAAATCCGCGAACTCAGTCCGCGAACTGCCGAAGTTCTCAAACCCTAGAATTTCTGTTGGAGTTGACAAACTACTTGCGTGAGACAAGTCCACGAACCGGCATAGTTCTCGAACCCGAGAATTTCTGTTGGAGTTTGTAAACTCTATCCGGTGTCTTAAGTCCGCGAACCTAGTCTGCGAACTTGAGAAGGTTATATATCTAAAGATGATTTCTGAACTTAATTTTAAAAGACTAAGGAATGCATTTGCAAACCGTGGATATTAAAGTTCAAGAACCTATTCGAGTGAATCAAATCATCTTTGCTTCAATTGTGTCTTGTGTAGTTACATAAGATTTCCTTGCAATTGAACAACTCTCTTAACTAGTTCATTTGAGTCAATTGAACTAGTTATGGTGAAGAAGAACATGGTTGGTATGAAACACTCATATGGTTAACCTCTTTGGGTAGACTATTGTTGAACCAACAATGTACACGTTTGGGTGCGGTTAACAAACCTAGAAGCGTACAGTCATTTGTGTATGACAAGCTAAGTTTTCGATCTAACGGTTGAGAAATATTAGCTTGAATCTAAATCAGGTTTTCATCTAACGGTGAATATTGATTGCTTTGTAACTAAGGCAAAATCCTGATTTGAAAGGCTATATAAAGGAGACATCTAGTATTGTGCAAAACTAATCCCCACACCTTACGTGTGATACTAGTTTGCGTGCTAGAGTCGTTTCTCCTTTAACCTTTGGTTTTCTTCTTCTAAAACCAGGTTAACGACTTAAAGACTTCATTGGGATTGTGAATCCAGACCGATACTACTTTTATCGTAGTTGTGTGATCTGATCTTGCATCTTCTATCGTAACAGTGCAATCATATTGATTGGCTTGAGATCGTGAGAGTTCTCCGATAGGCAAGATATATAAAGTAATCACAAACACCTTCATTTCATTGTTTGTGATTCCACGACATCTTGTTTCGCTACCATACGATTAAGATTGTTGTGAGGTGATTGATTAATCTAGGCTGTTCTTCGGGAATATAAGACCGGATTATCAATTGGTTCCTGTTCACCTTGATTATTATCCAAGGACGGAATAAAAACTTTTAGGGTTTTTCCGTGGGAGACAGATTGATACTTTGATAGACTTGTCTGTGTGAGGAAGATTTTTTTATTGTTAAAGCCTGCGATTTTGGGTCGTAACAACTCTTAGTTGTGGGTGAGATCAGCTAAGGGAATCAAGTGCGCCATATCCTGCTGGGATAAGAGGCGTAGGGAGTACAACTGTACCTTGGATCTGTGGGAGACTGATTGGGGTTAAACTATAGTCCAGTTCGAAGTTAGCTTGGGGTAGGCCAGTGTCTGTAGCGGCTTAATACAGAGTGTATTCAATCTGGACTAGGTCCCGGGGTTTTTCAGCATTTGCGGTTTCCTCGTTAACAAAATTTCTTGTGTCTGTGTTATTTCAATTTCTGCATTATATTGTTTATCTTTATAATTGAAATAATACATGTTGTGCGTATATATCATGAATCGGTATAATCCAACCTTTGGTTGTTTGATTGTCATTGATTGATCCTTGGACATTGGTCTTTGGTACCGTCCAAGATATTCCTTGTGTTTGATTAAGACTCGTTGATTTCTATTAGCTTGAGTAAATCAAAACAAGAGAGAGATATTAACTCCTTGAGATACTTTTACCTAGATTGAGTCTGACTGTCTAGTTGATTTTAAATTGGTATCAGAGCATGCAAACACGTTCAAGACCTTACAAGTATGTGTTTGTAGAGATCTGACTCTATGGACATAGGTGCTATCTCTATTACTGTACCACCAGTCTTCGATTGCTCTAATTACTTATGGTGGAAAATTTCTATGCGAGCTTTTCTTCAAGTACGTGATTTTCAATCATGGGTATATGTTGTTAATGGCTATAATGCTCCCGTTGTGGCAGTTGGAGATGTAAACGTTCCCAAACCTATTGGTGAGTACACCCCTGCTGAGATAAATGATGCAAAGAAAAATTCCGACGGTTTGAATGCTATCATACATGCCATTACCCCAAATCTTCAGCACCATGTTTCTAATTGCACTCGGTCTAAAGATGCTTGGGATATCTTAGAAACCGTATTTGAAGGTAACTCCAGTGAAAAGGAAGCCAGGCTTCAAAACCTCAATTCCGATTGGGAGAACCTTTGTATGGCAGATGAAGATACATTTGATGAGTTTAATCACAAAGTGTCTGAAATTGTTAATGCATCTTTTGCATTGGGTAAGACTATTCCTGAAAAGGACATTGTGATGAAAATTCGCAGATCGCTGCCATCTAGATGCGAGTCTAAGAAGCATGCCATCGTTGAGGGAAATAACCTTGATAATCTTTCCAGAAATACATTGGTTGGAAATCTAAAGATCTTTGATCATGAGCATACATCCAAAATCGGAAAGGATGTTGCTTTTAAAGCACAGAAGAACACTAAATTACTTGATAAGAGTAAAACTGTTTTTGTCTCTGAAGATGATCAGTCTGAGGGTGATTTTTCAGATGAAGATCTCGACAAATCAGTCTCCTTGATCACAAGACAGTTTAGGGATCTTCTATTGAAGAGAAGTAAACGGTTTTCAAGAGACAAACCTAGGTTATCGGATAAACCTCACAATCGAGTTTCTCCTAAAAACAGGGATGCTGACGAGGCTGATGACGAAGATATGCCACAATGCTTTAAGTAAAAAGGTTTTGGTCATTTTTCAAACGAGTGCCCAAATCGTAGAAAATATACTAGGAACAAAGATCTTGCTGTAACACTTGATGAGATGTCTGAGATCTATGATTCTGATGAAGATAGGAAATCAAGTGTCGCTCTTCTATGTGAAAACATTTATTTTGATAACTGTAGCATTACATATATCAATCTTGATGGTTTCGGTGAAGATAAGAAGCCAATCATGCTGGAAGAATCAATTGACCCAACCTTTGGAAACCCTGTTTGTAATGTTTCGGGAACTACCGTGTGTTTAGCTGTTGTTGCACCACAGATGTCTGATTATTATCCAAGATTGACGTGCTCGTTTTGTTCTCAGAAGGGTCATGAACTATCAAGATGTTACAAGTACAAACATCAATTGAGGCACGCCAACAAACTTCAACGAAGAGCAAATCAGTTAGCAAGGAAGCTTAAACTCGCTCAGAAGACTGCTGAGGTGTGTAGGATTTTATCTTCGACTAAGAAGTTAGTTTCCAAACACAAAACAAGACCATTTGAGAAGAAAGTATAGTCAAATTGCTTTGATAGACAGAAGTCAGAGGATTCCTCTCATGAGGAAAATGGTGGACAAATCATTGTTCACCACAACACAAATTAATTGTATTTTTTGGTAAATCTTGTCTCATGTGCCTGTTCAAAAGAGACAAGGTTGTGAACGCACAGGCTTTAGGAAAAGTTTTCTTAGGTTTATTCTTTTCTGTCTATCAAATAAAAGGAAGGGTTACTTTCGACAATTCTAATCTTTATAGGGTTTAGAGTTGGACGTCCACGAACCTGTTTAAAGGTTTCAAACCCTACATTCCTTTTTCCTCTTTGATATTATTTATATTCCAAGACTGCTTGTAGAGATTGTGAATTCCAATCACAAAAATCAGTTGGTTATAGCTGTTCTCATAAGCATCATGTCTTTGTATGGAAAGGATGTCAACATGATTGTTAAGCCATCAATCAAGGAAAAATAAAAATCTCCAGTAATTCCGTCCTTGAAAAGAAAAAGGAGGAATACAAGAAAGCCAAGGGCTGTCCCTTCTAACTCTCAAAAAATTTCCGATGTTCTTGATGAGTTGAAGGAGGTAAGAAAGGAGATTCGTGATATAAAAGCTTGCGTTTTAAGATATTTGGAAATTCAGAAAGCCCTGGTTCGACATCATCAGCCAAGACGGTTTGTTGATATTAACTCCTATCTTCACGAACCTTATGTACCAATGGCTGTTGATGACAAGGAGTTCGAGAATGATAAAGAATTTCTCAAAGACATTGTTGCCTAGTATGTCTTTTTTTTGGCTTAGTTGGAAGAATAACTAGTGCTTTGAATAGCGATGATTGTGACTACACATAGTTATTATTTTCATCTTCTTGTTTTTAGGTTTTTTGGTTTAAAATTCTAAAACTATTTGGAGGATGATGGTTTGTAATATTTTTGATTTTGTTATATTGCAACTTATTATGGGATATTTGTGTTTACGTCCGTGAACTTTGTTGTCCCATATTTTGTCAAAAGTAAAGTCGTTCACGATCGGTATTCATGTATTGGTTTAAGAATGAATAGACTTTGACAATTACAAAAGTTAAGCCTATATTGTCAACCCTTGACGGAAAATAGGTTAAAATCTTTTGTATCCAAGGATTATTGCTATTTCATATGCTTGTGCAAAAGAATGAATCCTTGTATATTCCACGGTATAGATCTTCATTGATCCATCTTTTTGTATTACCGTAAGGCTCCGTGATGTGTCTTATGTTGAGCACGATACGACTAAGTTGATTAATTTTTGATTAGCTTGGTTGGTTGTTCCGTAAGATACTTTATGTTGAGCATTTGTGAACTAAATTAATCTTCTTGTTTGGTTATTTAGTTATTGCTCCTAAGTTCTCTTATGTCGAGCAAAACAAATTACAATTAAATTGATTACGTTTGTGATTAGTTTGATTGTGTATTCCAATTAGATTAATTATGGGATCTCTTGTAATTAGTCTAGTTGAGTTTTCATATATTCCATGAGCTTTTCTTGTGTTGAGCATATGAACGGCTATCTTAATCATTTTCTAATGGTTATGTTAGTCGTTGCTCCGTAAGTTTACTTATGTTGAGCACAATGAATTAAATTGATCACTTTTGTGGTTAATTTGATTATGTTTTCCGATTAGATTATTCATGGGTTTACTTATGAATAATTTGATTGAGTGTTGGATATAAAAATCATTCTCATGGTTTTGGTGTCCAATAAAAATCCTTCTTTTCTTCGGAATTTAAGGTCGCTCGTTGTTGTTCCCTTGGGAATGACATCAAATGGGGGAGAGTTCTTTTGAACTTGTGCTTAATGGTCATATCTTGAGGGGTGTGCGGTTGTGGAATTTTAGAGGGGTTATCTTGTATATTTAGACTCCTTGATGAATGTTGTTAGCTTCGGCTATATGATTGCATCTAAATAACATGATGTGCGTTTCTTTCTCTCAGTCATGAAATGTCTCTTACGGAAATTTCATTATGATTCCGTTCTTGTACTTTTGCTAATTTTATTGACAAAAAGGGGAAGAATTAATATGTAGTTCACACTACAAATACATATGATTTCCGGATCATTGTGTAAGGGGTAGTGGTTTTCATGTGAGATGGAGTATTGACTAAGGGGGAGTGATACATATCACCATAGTATTATTTTTGAAGTTGTGATACAATTGGACTTTGACACTGTATAATAATACTATGACACTATATAACAATGATCGAGACCGATGCTTTCTCATTGTTATAGCTACGGATCTTCAACAACGGTGATGCTAAACTTACAACCTTTGTGATCATTGGAGTACTTGGAAGTGACGAAGATTTCGAGGAGTGTTGAAGATTAGACATGTGGAATAGGAGCTACTAAAGTTTCATTATCTTTTTTGTATTTCATATGTATTGATAATTTTATCGCTAAAATTGACAAAGGGGGAGATTGTTAGAGCACTTCTCGGTCAAACTCGCATGCGTTGCTATCTCAAGCATGTTTGTCAATGTTAGTGATCAAAACTATAAGTCTTGATTTCTAGTCTCTTATAGCTAAGTCTCGGACTAGGATAGTAAGTGTAGTTGAGCTCAAGGACTTCATGGCGATTCATCATACAAGTAGAAGATATACTCAAGGAGCCGGTGGAACTTCTCGAAAAAAAGATATGTGGAGACTTGAACTTATCTGTCACTCAAAAGTCAATCTATTCTATCTCCTACTCTTTGAGACAAAAGTCGTATGCTATATATATAGACTAGATCATACACATTTGGTATTTCGAGCCGAGTATACCTCGCCTATCTGTATCTCGAAATATGTGTTGGTAAGCTTTTCGCTTCGACCAAGTTTATCTTTACCTAGTGACAAAAGTCACGAATGTTTCAATCACTTTGAAAATTGCTTTGACGAGAAATAGTGTAACAACTATATAACGTCCTCTAAGAATGCTTCAATGATTGGAATGAGAGTAGATTACATAACCAATG
Source organism: Papaver somniferum (assembly GCF_003573695.1). Classification (NCBI taxonomy): domain Eukaryota; kingdom Viridiplantae; phylum Streptophyta; class Magnoliopsida; order Ranunculales; family Papaveraceae; genus Papaver; species Papaver somniferum. Next base: position 169,193,452 of record NC_039358.1, on the reverse strand, counting down.
GATTCCTTGAACCGAAGTTTTCGAACTTTGTTGATCAAGAGAACCGGAAGTATGGCAAGTGCCAAGTCCGCGAACTTAGTCTGCGAACTGCCGAAGTTCTCAAACCCGAGAATTTCTGCTGGAGTTGACAAACTACTTGGGTGAGCCAAGTCCGCGAACCCAGTCCGCGAACCGGCGTAGTTCTCGAACCCGAAAATTTCTGCTGGAGTTTGTAAACTCTATCCGGTGTCTTAAGTCCGCGAACCTAGTCTGCGAACTTTAGAAGGTTATATATCTAAAGATGATTTCTGAACTTAATTTTAAAAGACTAAGGAATGCATTTGCAAACCGTGTCTATTAAAGTTCATGAACCTATTCGAGTGAATCAAATCATCTTTGCTTCAATTGTGTCTTGTGTAGTTACATAAGATTTCCTTGCAATTGAACAACTCTCTTAACTAGTTCATTTGAGTCAATTGAACTAGTTATGGTGAAGAATAACATGGTTGGTATGAAACGCTCATATGGTTAACCTCTTTGGGTAGACTATTGTTGAACCAACAATGTACATGTTTGGGTGCGGTTAACAAACCTAGAAGCGTACAGTCATTTGTGTATGACAAGCTAAGTTTTCGATCTAACGGTTGAGAAATATTAGCTTGAATCTAAATCAGGTTTTCATCTAACGGTGAATATTGATTGCTTTGTAACTAAGGAAAAATCCTAATTTGAAAGGCTATATAAAGGAGACATCTAGTATTGTGCAAAACTAATCCCCACACCTTACGTGTGATACTAGTTTGCGTGCTAGAGTCGTTTCTCCTTTAACCTTTGGTTTTCTTCTTCTAAAACCAGGTTAACGACTTAAAGACTTCATTGGGATTGTGAATCCAGACCGATACTACTTTTATCGTAGTTGTGTGATCTGATCTTGCATCTTCTATCGTAACAGTGCAATCATATTGATCGGCTTGAGATCGTGAGAGTTCTCCGATAGGCAAGATATAAAAAGTAATCACAAACACCTTCGTCTCATTGTCTGTGATTCCACGACATCTTGTTTCGCTACCATACGATTAAGATTGTTGTGAGGTGATTGATTAATCTAGGCTGTTCTTCGGGAATATAAGACCGGATTATCAATTGGTTCCTGTTCACCTTGATTATTATCAAAAGACGGAATAAAAACTTTTAGGGTTTTTCTGTGGGAGACAGATTGATCCTTTGATAGACTTGTCTGTGTGAGACAGATTTGTTTATTGTTAAAGCCTGTGATTTTGGGTCGTATCAACTCTTAGTTGTGGGTGAGATTAGCTAAGGGAATCAAGTGCGCAGTATCCTGCTGGGATCATAGGTGTATGGAGTACAACTGTACCTTGGATCGGTGGGAGACTGATTGAGGTTCAACTATAATCCAGTCCGAAGTTAGCTTGGAGTAGGCTAGTGTCTGTAGCGGCTTAATACAGTGTGTATTCAATCTGGACTAGGTCCCGAGGTTTTTTTCAGCATTTGCGGTTTCCTCGTTAACAAAATTTCTGGTGTCTGTGTTATTTCAGTTTCCGCATTATATTGTTTATCTTTATAATTGAAATAATACAGGTTGTGCGTATATATCATGAATTGGTATAATCCAACCTTTGGTTGTTTGATTTTCATTGATTGATCCTTGGACATTGGTCTTTGGTACCGTCCAAGTTATTCCCCGTGTTTGATTAAGACTCGCTGATTTCTATTAGCTTGAGTATATCAAAACAAGAGAGAGATATTAACTCCTTGAGATACTTTTACCTAGATTGAGTTTGTCTGTCTAGTTGATTCTCTAGAAAGTATTTCAGAGTTAGTCCATACAGATTGCTAAGCAAAATATTGGGTGGTGTTGTTAGACCCCCGCTTTTTCAGTTAAACTCAGCTCGAAATATCAAATGTGTATAATCGAAGTCTATATAGATATACGACTTTTGTCTCAAATAGGAGATAGAGTAGATAGAATTTTGAGTGATAGATGTCAAGTCTCCACGTAGCTTTTGTTGATGAAGTTCCACAAGCTCCCCTTAGTAGTTCTTCGTCTTCAATCGATGAACGCGGTGAAGTCTAATGCTCAACTATACTTACTATCCTAATCCAAGACTTAGTTATAAGTAGATTAGAAATCAAGACTTATAGTTTTGGCAACTCAACTTGACAAACAAGCTTGAGATAGCAACGCTTGCGAGTTCGACCGAGCAGTGCTCTAACAACTAGTCTTCTAGTCAAAGTCTTGTTGATAATCAAGAAAGTGTTATGGAAAAACATTTGGATAAACTTTCTAATGAAAGTGATTCAGATCTTGATAGAGATGTAGATGAGAAAATTCTGGATTTCATTTAGATTTTGACTCTTTTGTCAAAAATTAAATAAATGACGACCTCAAATCTTATATTGTTTTTGACTCTCTTGTCTCGAAAAAAAAAAACGAGACAATATAAATTCAATTCATGAATTTTCTAATGATTGTGCTTCTAAATCGTGACTCCCATTGTTAGAACCAGATAAAATGCTACACTTTGTCTAGAACTAGTAAAGTGGTGTACGATGAAGGAATGTCATTTGAATGTTCAACCTCAAAATAGTTTACCGGTTCTGAATTGTCATATTTGTTTCCGAGTTTAAGAAATCGGATTAATTTACCTTTAATGGTACTCGTTGAAGAAAGTCGATAAGGACTTAGTTTGACATTCAGTTTTACCTAATAGAACCGTTACCTGGTTGACTAATTTTTAAATGTGCTAAGATGGAACAAAAAAAAAAACGAAAAATGCACCGGAAGGAATTGAATGAACCCAGTGTGCATTTTCAACATTGGAATATGAGTGGGCAAACATGGACCCCACGCACTCTCACATGGTTCAAATTCCGGTGGACTTTTTTCAGTGAATCAATCATTTTCGGCTGAGATTTTTCCAATAGATTGATTTGAGTTCTTTACATATTAAAGAAAATAGAGTTTTGTCTTGTTCCTTGTTTGCACATTACACAGGGTGATCTGAGATGACATATTAGACCGGAGTCCTATTTGGCCTGATCTCCATCCTCCAATAAAGTAGTAGTTGACTTTATTCAATGGGACATAGATTGACCGATTTGACATCTTTGTATCTTGCACAAGTAACTTAACCACGCGAACTATCCCCTTGGATTGGAATACATTCATTGGCACGATTCAAAGGAACCGGAGAGAAGACCCCGTTTATGCGCGAAAAGAGATTATCCAGAGATATTTTATTGGTTGTTTAAAATGATCCTGCAACTGATTTCGAATTCAAAGGATACGAACACTTTCTTTCTGAGCTTACTATTCTACTACAAAGGGTCAGTAATTAATTATGGACAGAGGTTTTAGCTGGCTACATTGATCTTCGTATATGCAATCAAAATTTAGCTACATCAGTATCTTCATCCCCAAATAAACATTTATCGCCACTTTGTTTTGACTCTCGGTTATTTAAGAATTGGTGTAGGTGTTCTTCCAATATCCAATAGACCGGTACTATGAAACAAAAAGTAAGAGGAGGCAAGGAAAAGATTGATTAGTTGTTATGAAGAACACCAATTTATTTCTTTTGATAATTCTTGATATCTGATAATACGATGCATCTACAATTAATCTAAAACAAGTAAAATTAAAGCAGCAAATACTCGTCGCGCCGGATGTAAACTACAAAAACACATACATTTTAGATGAGCCAATGCATGCCAGCAGTAAATACGATGAGACAAGGTGAACTGATGTAAAGTTAGCAGCTGACAGACGTATCGAGAGGAAGAGAGAGTGTGAGAGAGGATCACTCTCGAGGATGGTGATGGACTTGGCTCATCAGGAGGGGAGTTCGGCGGAAAAGATTGATGGATGGGATTAGATAAAATGAAAAGAAAATAGATTGGAAATGGATGAAAGAAAGATGAATGAGAAGTGGAAATACTATCATTTCATGATTCGAAAGAACATAATAATCTTACTAATTATGAATACCCCTACTCTATTATTCATAATTACTATACTCTATATTTCAACCTATCTTCTTTTTCTTCTCTTCTTTTCCCTTCTTCTCTCTGGATAGTTGGATTATTCCCTTTGCCGACAGCTCCCTACCCCAGTATCTTTTAACCCTGATATAGCCCACACCCCATGCAGCTGCAGCCATATGTACTCTCTCATTCACTTTGTCAAAATGAATGTGAGAACACATGACATTATAATGGTCTATACTGTGTTCAAAATTTTATGACAACCACCTACTTCGATTATTTCATTCTTCATTGGAAAAGCAAATTCGAGATGATTAATTTTTTTTTTTAACTTATGCGAGGTAGATGCAGTGATGCTAGGTTGACGCCCAAGAAAACAGTAAAAAATCCCGTAAAAAGATCGGACGACCTAGGACAATGCTCTCTAGCATTGGGATCATAAGCGAGCAGAAATGGGCCCGCTGTCTGTGAGCTACGGTAGCAATTCCGAAATTTTCTTCCGGGATATAAAGCATTACTGAGGTAGATGTAATTTGATTTTATTACGCGGGTAGAAAGATTAGCTCCAACGTCGAGTTTCACAAAAAAGACTATAGCTAATTTTTCTTTCTTTTTTATAAGAAAAAGTAAGGTAAAAACACCTTAATGACATATTACAATTTCAACAACACAATTGAAAGGATCATTACAGTGATAATTCTCATCATGAATGGCTAATTCAAGTGAGTAACAGAATTTCACAGGGATAATATAGAAAGATGAGCAAACTTGAAAACGAAATAGACTAAGGCCTATTCCTATGCACATGTCAAAAAAAAGTTGTTTGGCATACCAGGTGGCATGGCAAACCAATTGCGCCACTGTGGAAAAACCACTGGGCGATCCAGTTTCTAGCGAGCGTTATTATCCAGAACGCTAGCGATATTATGAGTATCGCTGGCGTCATACATCTCATCGCTCGATATAAATAGTATCGCTGGCGATATTAAGATTATCGACCAGTAGATATTTTGCAACGGCTATTCCCCCTACTGGTTTCTATATATACGCCCTTGTATTTCTCCAAGTTACTCACATCTACTTCTACCTATATTTCACCAATTTCTCTATCTCTATTCTCATTTTAAATTTCATAATCATCAATGGCGAGATCCAATGAAGAGAGGAATGTTATTATGAGTCGGTTTAGATTACAGCAAGAAATGCATCGAAGGATGTTGCAAGAACTTGATGATGAGGAAGCTGAAGATAATAAACTAATAATCGACACTTTAATGCTTGTACGTACATGCCAAATACCTAGAGTTCCAGAGCCACAAGAAGTATTCTCAAGAAGGTATACGTATCTAGGGAGGGAATTTTACCATCAGAAACTGATGCACGATTATTTTCTTCCCAATTGTGTGTACTCAGATCAAAATTTTCAAGGTCGATTTCGTATGCCTCGTCATCTGGTGATAAAGATTATTGAAGAGCTTTGTGCAGTAGAACCTCAATTTAATTATCAGTTTGATGCACTCAATATTAGAGGTCATAGTCCTGAACAAAAAAGTTACTTCGGCTTTAAGGATTCTATGTTATGGCAGTCCAGCGGATGCGAACGTTGAGTACCTTCGTATAGGTAAAACAACTTCATTCACTTACCTTCTATTATTTTGTGAAGTAATGATTAATCATTTTGGTCCAACATATTTACGAAAACCAACTGAGGAAGATGTTAGGCAAATATTGAGGGAGAATGAGGAAGGGGAATTCTCAGGAATGCTAGGTAGTCTCGATTGTATGCATTGGGTATGACAAGAATGCCCTGTTTATTGGGCTGGTCAATATAAGAGTCATTATCCAAAAGGGATAATTGGAGTTTGGTACTCAGGTTTAGACCAACAGTAGGCTTTGGTCTAACATTTGTCCAACATTAGGCTTTGGTACGTGGACTGGATGTTGACTGTAGTTGACCCTCTATGACCTGATTTTAATTAATTTGGTAAAATAAAACACTGTAAAAATACTGAGATTACAAGTTTATCCCTGGATCTAAGATCCGACGGTTAAAAAACAAATAGAAAATTTACGGCTCCGATGTATGTAGACAAATTAAACCTAATTCTACCATTTTTTCCTCCGCCTCCATTATCACCTCAATCTTCTTCCTGTGCAACTGCAACGCCTACCAATTCCTCCATCTTCACTATATCAACAACTCAATCTTCAACCGCCTGTGTAACAACCAAAGTCATCCCCATCAAATTCAGTTAAAACCCATCAGTTTCTTGTATCTCATCATGAATCACTACCTTTAATTCTTCCACAAAAGTTCAGAAACCCTAATTTGTATCTCAATTTCTCATCTCGTCCAACAACATCATCTACAACTGCTCCTTCTGTGCCTTCATTTCAAATCAAAACACCATCAGTGCTCACCACCACAAACAATGGCAACAATCCCCATCGAGAAAACACCACTAACACCCATCAGATCTCGGTTCACAACCTTCAGTGACAAATTACAGGAACACCATATCTAACAACAATTGCTTTATAGAAAACCCAAATTTGACAATTAAATCAAACCCACAATTTCACTAGTTGGACACCTCAATTTCTAAACCAAACAAGCTCCCAATTTCATTAGATGGAAACCCCAATTTCCGAATGAACCAAAACCCTATATTTCGAATCAAAATCAAACCCCAATTTACTGATTCTATTTGAATCCAAATGTCGTTAAATTGAAACCCGAAATTCACTGAATTAAAACCCCAATTTTGGTTTGTTCGAACTGGTGGTTGCGATTATGGTGGAGTGGTGTTACAATGGTAGTTTTTGATAGAAGATTGGGTTTGATTTGGAATGGAATTGTGAGCTAGAATGGGGATGGTGGTGCTGAGTACCTCGAGCTATGTGTTCTTAAAATAAAACAAATAGAAGAGTGGAATGTTGGTGGTAGCTACAGGAGGTTTATGTTGGTGATAGTTACAGGGGGTTTGGTAATTTGAAGTTGCTACTGGTGGTGCTGTGAGATAATAATGAGAGAAAGAAGAATGGGGTTTTTGTTGTCTGTGTAGTTGAATGTTGCAGCTGAGTATGAAACTGAATTGAGGATAGGCTAATCTGAAGTTCGAATTAGACGAGAAGAAGTGGAAGTCATGGTTCGGTGATAATATGAGTCTTGATGAACAATGTTGGTGGTGTTGCTTCAAGATAAATCTCATATGGGTTGTGATATGCAGGTGCGTGAGATGATGGTGCTACGGAGAAGATGAATTGTGTAATATTAGAAAAATGAAGGTTATTATAATAAATAAGACGTCAATTTTATTTTTATTTTTTTAAAATTTATTGTATTAATATTTTCTAGACAGAAGTTAGTATTTAATCGAGTCAACGTGGGTCAACGTCTGGTCCAGGTACCAAACCCTAATGTTGGATAAATGTTAGACCAACGGCTAGTGTTGGTCTAAGGCTGGGTTTGGTAATGCTTTTATTTTTTCAAAAGCACTTTCAAAACCTATATATGTCAATAATTTTTGCAATTGGTGTTTGGTAAAAAAATCAAAGTGCTTTTTACCCAAAGCACTTCCCAAATTCCTCAATTTTCAAAAGCTGGGGAGTAGGAGCTTTTAAAAGTTACAAAAGCATAAGCTTTGGTCCCACCTAAATTTAATGCTTGATTTATCTTTTTTGTCCCTATTTTATTTTATAAATGACAAAAGTTACCCTTAAACTTATATACAATCAATTTTTTATTTCTTATATTTTAGTCTTTAAATATTGTTATTTTTTATTTTCAAACTATTTCATTTACCATTTCATTTCATTTATCAATAATTAAAATAAAAACAAATATTGAATAATTATTTAATGAATTTTAGTTTGATTTTTTGTTTGAAAATTATATATATATATATATTAAAAAGTGGTTAAGTAAAATAATTTTTTTAACAATCATAATAATAGTAACAATTAGTAAATGTAATATTATATATATTTATATTGAACAGTAAAAAAAAAAAAAAATTTAAAACCAATAAAATCGAATAAAACTATTTTCAAAGATATGTCTGTTTTTGTCATATGCTACAACGACAATGATTGAATTTGATATTTTACCAAACACACTTGGACTGCTTTTTTAATCAGCTTTAACTTTAGTTTATATTTTACCAAACATCAAACTGCTTTTTTCTCACAGCACAACACAACAACGCACATCAACGCACAGCAGAAAAGTGCTTTTACAAAAGCTGCAGCAATACCAAACTAAGCCTAAACCTGAGTACCAAACTCCAATTATCCCTATCCAAAACCAATAGTGAAGCTGATGCTTCTTATGATTCTTGGATATGACACGCTTTTTTTGGTCTTCTGGGTTCACAAAATGATATTAATGTTTTGCACAAGTCGCCTCTGTTTGAAGATCTGAAACATGAAATTTGTCCCCAAGTCTGTTTCATGATCATCAGCCATCAGTACACCCATGACTATTATCTTGCGGATGATATCTACCCAAAATGGTCCACCTTAATTCAATGCTACCGTCAGCCTACTGCCGGTGTATTGGGTCGTTCATACCGACATTTTAACGATGCCCAAATGGCATTGAGAAAGGATGTGGAACGCGCTTTGGGAATTTTGAAAGGGAAGTTCGCTATCATTTGTGGCCCATATCGTGGGTTGAGTCCTCGTGAAATGCACAAGACTATGCTCACTTGCATAATTCTTCATAACATGGTAATTCAGGAAACCCGTCGTGATTCAGAGTTGACTAACTATGAAGATGAAGATTTGAGGCCGGAGATTCAACCAGAAAGAGGCGTCCCTGCAAGGAATTATGCTCAAATGACTAATTACATTCAAAACCGAAATTTGTATGACATTTTAAGAGATGATCTGAGATTGAATCTTTGGGAAGAAAATGAAAGACAATGATTGAGTTATGTAGTTTATTAAGTTATGTATTTTATTAAGTCATGTATTTTATTTTAAGTTAATGAGCAATAGACTTATTTAAGTTAATGAGCAACAACATTTCAAATTAATCAACTTTTTATTTCAAACTAATATTAAGTAGAATGCAACAATAACATATCAAACTAAAATGCAATACTTCAAATTAAAACTTAAATTAATACATCAATCATCTAGAGGAACTACCACATCAAACTCATCATCAGTTCCGTTCTCATCATCATCACTATTGGGTTGGTTGTTAGTAAATCTATCTTGTTGTTCAATCTGTGTTTGAATCCTGTCAAATTCGATTTTCCACACATGTTTGTGTCGGGCGTTCATAATTGAAGTGTTAGCTTGAATAATGTTATGCTTGTCATAGTCAAACCCAAATTTTTCTAGAGAAAGACGATTTTTTTTACTCTCCCTGTTTTGAAATTTCCTATCAACTGCTCTTTGCTTCTCGATGGTCTTTTGATGATCCATAAACTCCGCATGTTAAATCCACTGGAACTCATTCCTTCTTGATCTAATTTTCTAGCCAGTCTTGCATTGTTCCTCCCTGGAATTTTTCTCTTACCATTGTCATAATTATTAAAAATTAAGTTACCATTTGGGTTTCTTGCATTATCTGGTGAATAATTTGATGGATCTGGTGAAAATGGTGAAGAATTTGGTGTTGAGGAAGAAGAATTATATGGTGACTTTTCAGGTACTTGTTGATTACTTGCTAAGAAATCTGGATTATATTTGTTCAACACCTTCAAAATATGATAACAACTTTCGTAAGCGAACTATTTACCATGTTTTCGCTACCAATCTGTACGAACCTGTATTTCAAAATCAACATCCTCCTGACCAATCTCCTTGCCTCCTCTCTTGGCTTGCATTATCAATGCAACATAGGCAGCTACTTCCATGTTGATTACAATGAAGTATTCTGCCAATCCTTTTGCATCATGACCATTGATGTTCATGGTTTGTTCTTCATATTTACGAAATATATTTTCCCACATGGTGTTACCATGTTGTTGTGCGCCATCGATACAATCTTGGTAAAAAAAAACATAATTACGGCAAATCCATTCATCTTCTATCATGTTGTATTTTGCACCACCGACTTTGGGTTTTTTTTACCTTTGCCTTTTCCTTGACTTTGAGATTGTGAATCCATATTACAAGAAATAAAGAATTGTAGATAATGTGTGATTGTTTTAGATTTTAAGAAGAAGATTGAGAGATTGAGAAATTCTAGAGATATTTAGAAATTCTGGTGTGAGTTGAAATGAGTTTGAAATTGGGTATTTATAATGAGGGAAAATTGTAGCCGTTGGATAAGGAACTGATGAGCGATGATGCACAGGTCAGCGAGCGACATAGAGACCATCGCTGGCGCTGGAATGACCAGCTAGCGATTTTGTGACCATTTAGCGATGGACTCTCTATCGCTCGCTGGAAACTCCATCGTGTATGCCTATATGTTATTTCTGACATATAGGCATATGAGTTTGGAAGTTTGGCATACTCATAGTGGGTGCATATATGGCAAAATCTGATGTTTGCCATATGCATAGGAATAGGCCTAATAATTCTAGAGTTACAGCAAATGAAATCACCTAACAATACAAACTGATGGTTCCTCTTTTTGTGAAGGTTAGATGGCATTGTTTTGGAAGGGCTATTTTCTCCCAAACCAAATAAAAATCCTGTAGAAACAGGAAAATTAGGATCAAAACTTGATCCATCCATCCCTCTAGGTTTTTATCGTGTGACAAAAAACTAATTTCTTTCACACATAGCAAACCTTTCATGGACAGGTAGTTATAAGACATAGATCTGAAAGAACCGTTTACTTTCACAACTACTAACACACCTACAAAGCTCAAGAAAGACAGGATCATACAATTTTTAAGGAACAAAGGAACTGAAAAGAATCCCAACCAAGTTTACCCATTAGAGATTTAATCTTGCTTGTTCTTTGAATTTAATCTGTGATTTATGTTGTTGTTTCTGTGATCGTTGTTGCCTCTTTTGTGATTGTTGTTGTTAGAGCATAGATCGGTCGACCTCGCATGCGTTGCTATCTCAAGCATGTTTGTTAATGTTAGTAATCAAAATTATGAGTCTTGATTTCTAACCTACATAGCTAAGTCTGGGACTAGGATATAAAAGTGTAGTTGAGCTCAAGGACTTCATGGAGATTCATCATGCAACGACGAAGATCTACTCAAGGAACCGTGGAACTTCATCAACAAAAAGGTATGTGGAGACTTGAACTTATCTATCACTCATAAGTCTATCTCTTCTATCTCCTACTTCTTATGAGACAAAAGTCGTATTCTATATAGACTGGATCATACACATTTGATATTTCGAGCCGAGTATATCTCGCCTATCTATATCTCGAAATCATGTGTTGGTAAAGCGTTTCACTTTGATCAAGTTTATCTTCACCTAGTGACGAAAGTCATGGAAAGTTTCAATTACTTTCAGAATTGCTCTGACGCGAACCGGTCTGTGAATAACGGCTATATAACGTCCTCTGAGAATGTCTCAATGATTGGAATGAGGGTTTAGATTACATAACCATGTATTCCTTAATCCGAAGTTTTCGAACTTTGTTGATTGAGAGAAACCGGAGGAATTGGCTTTTCCAAGTCCGCGAACTGACGGAAGTTCTTGTACCGAGAATTTTTGCTGGGATTTTCCAAAAACTCGTTTGCGTGTAAGTCCGCGAACTGGCGAAAGTCTCTTTGCCGATATTTTCTGCTGAGTTTGGAAAACTCCACCTGTTGTCTTAAGTCCGCGAACTTGTTTGCGAGCTTAAGAGGTTATGATCTAAATATGTGCTCTGAACATGAAACTTAAATTATTAAGAAATGCATTATGCAAACCGTGGCTATAAAGTTCATGAGCCGATTCAATCGAATTGAATCATATTTGTTTCAATTGTGTCTTGTGTTGTTACTTAAGATCTCATAGCTATTGAACAACTCTTTAACTAGTTCATTTGAGTCAATTGAACTAGTTATGGTGAAGAAGAACAAGGTTAATATGAAATGCTCATATGGTTAACCTTTTGGGTTACTATGTTGAACCAACATACACGTACACGTTTGGGCATGGTTTTCACAAACCCAGTAAACGTCTACCCAAGTGTGTGTGACAAGCTAAGTTTTCGATCTAACGGTTGAGAAATATTAGCTTGAATCTAAATCAGGTTTTCATCTAACGGTCAATATGGATTGCTTTGTAACTAAGGAAAACCCCTGATTTGAAGACTATATAAAGGAGATATCTAGCATTGTGTAAAACTAATCCCCTCACGTCTGTGTGATACTAGTGCGCTCGCTAGAGTCGATTCTCCTTTAACCTTTGGTTTTCTTCTATACAACCAGGTTAACGACTTAAATACTTCATTAGGATTGTGAAGCCAGACCGATACTACTTTTATCGTAGTTGTGTGATCTGATCTTGCATCTTCTATCGTACGAGTACAATCTTTGATTGGCTTGAGATCGTGAGAGTTCTCCGATAGGCAAGATAAAGAAGTCACAAACATCTTCGTCTCACTGTTTGTGATTCCTTGACAAATCGCCTGTGTAGTCAGGAATGATTGTAGAGAGGTGATTGATTAATCTAGGCTGTTCTTCGGGAATATAAGACCGGATTATCAATTGGTTCCTGCTCACCTTGATTTCATATCTTAAGACGGAACAAAACCTAGGGTTTATATGTGGGAGACAGATTTAACCTTTGATAGACTTTTCTGTGTGAGACAGATTTGGTTGTTGATTGATATTGATTGATCCTTGGACATTGGTCTTTGGTACCCTACAAGTTATTCCTTGTATTTGATAAAGACTCGCAGATTTCCATTTGCTTGAGTAAAGATCAAATCGAGAGATTGAGATATAAACTCTTTGATATATCTTTTTATTGATTGAGTCTAACTGTCTAGTTGATTCTCGTAAAAAGTATATTGGAGTTAGTCCATACAGATTGCTAAGCGAAATATTGGGTGGTGTTGTTAGACCCCCGCTATTTCAATTGGTATCAGAGCACGCAAACACGCTAAGACCTCATCAGTATGTGTTTGTAGCGATCTGACTCTATGAACCATTGTACTATCTCAATAAATACACCACCAGATCCAGGAATTTCGGAATACTCTTCCATGACTGATTTTTTCATAAGTGTTGAAGAGTTGTCTTCCAGGCCATTAACTGGCATTAAATCCTTAGAAACATTCTCTGAAATTGAAAATAAACTTGAAAGCCTATCATATGAGATGGATCTCTATATTTCAAATGAGCAAGAATCTCTTTACAGGCTAGATCAAGCGATGATCAAAAATCATGTTATTGTTGACATATATATGATTATTAAAGAGGTATCTCCTCTAAAGTCAACGATGAAGCATGAATTAATTGTTGATAGGACACTTAATGTTACTAATGCTATCATTGATTTTGATGACTCCAACATCTATTACATTTCCAAGACTGTCCTGTGTAATCTTAATAATTTTCTTCATTTGAGATGGAAAAAGAAAAATCAGAGAAATCGATCGTCACTGATTATTTTCCTTGATAATCTCAGGAAAAACTTACTCTGGAATAGGTTCAGATATTCAAAAGGGCTTCGTTCATGGAAGGAAGCTTTATCTTGGTTCCATAGGATGCAATCGATAAGGTCTTGGTGTAGATAGGGTCTTGTACCAAACACACCCTTAACCAGCACGTGCGACTCACACACTTTGGTTCACGAACCGCCTTCGTACCAAATCTGGTTCGCAAACGTGTCGCTTGGTTTGCTCAACTTTGAAAAATGGAAAAACTCTCTTCTCGTTCTCATCTCCTTCTCCTGTTCAAGAACTGAAGAACAGTTCGCACACCTCTCCTCTCTTCATCACTTCTTCTCAAGTCCTTTTTCTCTTTTGTTGATTGCTTTGATTTCAGAAGAATCTTTTGCATCTTGGGTCGAATCTTGTTTTCGGTTTCGAGTTTGTGTACGAGAATCACCATTGTTCCAAGTTAACGAACCGAGTAAGTCTTCTACTTCCTTTTTGGGTTGTCATCGTTTAAATTATGAGTCATAAAAGAACTAGAAATGTTGGTAGTTTTAGCAATCAACCCAGGGACGAATCGTTCCTTGACCTAAATTTAGGAGTTAGGTTCTTTAATCATGCAGCACGTGAACTGTATCTAGAACTCATTAACAAAACACCTATTCGTGAACGTTTTCTTGACCCAACTATTAATGATATTCCTCACTTTAACAACTTGTTTAGTCATCATCATTGGGAATAATTAACGAACCCTCGGGTAATATTCATAATGAGTTGGTTGCACAGTTTTATGCAAATATTCATGATGTAAACCGTGTAAACTGCTCTTTCAAACCATGGTGGGAGGGACTGTGATTGATGTTAACAAAGAAATTGTCTCAAGACTGGTTCAAGTACCCATTGGTGGCACTCATTTTCCTCCAGCCGAAAGACGAACTTTAGAAGACCTTTCTGTCTTACTGTTTAATCAAAATCTTGTTCGAAATGATGGTAAGGTTTGTGTACAAGGAGCGGGTATTCATATCAAGGTTGTTGCTAAGCTTATTGTGGCAAATATGTTGCCAAGCACCCGTGACAACAATCGGTGGACGAAGGATGTTACTGAATTTATCTACCTAATTTTTGAAGGGAGGCAGATTGATTTTTGTGGAGTGATTGTCAATTCTATGATCAGTGTTAAACAAAGCAGTAACAGGAGACCTGGACTTCCCTGTCTCATTTCAAGAATTTGTGCTGACACAACCTTCAAATGATTGGAACCAATCTCGAAGGACCATCAATGATAAGAAGGTCAAGCATTGAGAAGATGATGCCCTCGACTGTCAGAGGTACTCCTGTTGCTCCTGTTGCCCCACCAGTTGTTGATGCTGATGAGATGGACCTTCTCCAAATAAATCTTCTTGAAACAAGAGAAGAACTTGATCGTGCCAAGAAAGAAATTGTTGTTCTCAAAGAGAAGGTGGAGTATGCTGAACTTGTTGTACCAGCCCTTGGAGAAAAGTTCTATGAAATTGAGAGAGATCACTTTTATGAAAGTGACTAATCTCTAAAAAGTATGAATGCTGATGTTTTTTTTTTTTTTAAGATTCTGCTTTAAATTCTATATGGTTTTTAATAACTTTTATGATTAGCTTTGAATACTTTGGTTCTTTATGAAAATATTTGTTACATAAGTTTCCCATATTGTGTCAAAAGTAAAGTCGTTCATAAATTAATATTCGTATTGATGAAAGGACGAATGGACTTTTGACAATTACAAAAGTTATGCCTATGCAGTCATGTATTTGATGGAAAATAGGATAAAATCTTTTATTTGACAAGGATAAAGTCTATTATGTCGTTATGATGGAATATAGAATAGATCCTTGTATGTTATCCACTGTATTGATATTCATTGATCCATTTTGTTATGTTTTACCGTGAAGGCTCCATTGTGTGTCTTATGTTGAGCACGATACAACTAAGTCGATTACTCTTATTGGCTTTGTTGGTTGTTCCATGAGATGCTATATGTTGAGCATTCTTGAACTAAATTAATCATCTCGATTGGTTATTTAGTTATTTGCTCCGAAAGTCTTCTTTTGTCGAGCAAATCATTTGACAATTAAATTGATTACTTTTCTGATTAGTTTTTATTCCAATTAGATTAATTATAAGTTCTTTTGTAATTAGTCTACTTGAGTTTTCATATATTCCACAAGTTCTTGTGTTGAGTATATGAACGGGTATACAAATCATGTTCTATTGGTTGATGTAGTCGTATATTCCATAAGGTTTTTTCTTATGTTGAGTATGTGAACGATTAAGTTAGTCGTCTCCGTATGATTATCTTAGTCGTAGCTCCGTAAGTTTACTTATGTTGAGCACCTTCAATTAAATTGATCACTTTTGTGGTTTGATTTAGTGCCGTATTCCAATTAAATTAATCATGGGTTTTCTTGTGATTAATTTGGTTGAGTTTTGGATATAGAAAATCATTTTTATGGTTTTTGATGTCCAATTTAAAAAATCCTTCTTTTCTTTCGAAATTAAGGTTGCTCTTGTTGTTCTTCCGGGAATGACATCAAATGGGGGAGAGTTCTTTTGAACTGGTGCTTAATGGTAATATCTTGCGGGGTGTGTGATGAGTGCTAAAAAGTGCATATTTCTATATATTTTTCTTGGCATTTAACTCATCTTTTGTGCATTAATTCTACATTTTATCCCATATTCTGTATTTTCATTGTTTTCAAGAATAAATATTTTTATTAATTAATTTTGCATTTTTAGGTAATAAATAAAGTTTGGATGAATAACGGAGCGAAAAGAGCAAAAAAGTAGTGAAAAGCCGGGAGAAATTACGCTAGGAAGCCGCAAAGAATGGTGCGCACAAGTCCAAAAAGCTAGGAATGGGCTCAAGAAGGAAGAATTGTTCTTAAAGAAGATATGGGCTTGGCATACCCAAGGCCCAAAACTCTCACCCAAACCCATTTCCTATATCCAAACCCGCCTACATCTTCAGCCGTCGGATTGGATCCATCTCATCATCCAATGGTCGCTTCATCGTCGTTCATCGAAATCGGAAGCTCCTATCTAACACTACAGCACCTAACTCCATCTGGCGCCGTTAGTTTCGTTGTATATCTGCATCCAACGGTCGCTGCCAGCCTCTTCACTTTTAGCCGTTAGATCAATCTTCATCTCCACACCCCACGGCTAAGCATCGCAAGACATCGAAATTTGATGAAACTGCCTCACACCCAAACATTAATTACCCTATACCCCAAAAGAGAGAACCCTAACCCAAATCATTTCTCCTCCTTCTTTCTTCTTCTTTCTCCCGACCTGCTACCACCTTTCCCGACTGCAACTCCATCATCCATCGCTCCTGTCACCACCATCTCTACCACCAACTCCTCTGTCTCAATCACCTATACATCCCCCTACTCTCTAGCCATCTATTACATCAGCCCATCACCTCTTTTTCTCGCTGGAACCCTAGGCGTGAAGAGTTGATGAAATAGATGAGGCTATAGATTGAAATTGAGGGCAGAGAAGGATCGAGAGAGAAGAGAAGAGGCATGGGTCACCACCAATTCAGCGGATTTGGTGAGCAATTTCGGAATTGAAAATACCTAATTTTAATTTTAGGGTTTGTAAATTATTGGGGCTTTTGAAGTATAAATAGCTCATGGTGTAGAGGATGAAGGATATCTCTGGACTAGCCAGTGTATCCCCATGAGGGCTGGACTAGCCAGTTCCTCTTGGGTAGATTTTTCTTCCCTGTTTTGTATTTGTAGATTTAATTTTAATTTTCAATTTTAATTCCAAATTCAGTTTTAGTTTATCTTGTTTCAATTCATGTTTTGCTATCCATGTTTTGCTATCCATGTTTTTCCATGTTCTGTGTATTGTTCAGTTTCTCCATTTGATGTAATGTTCTGTACTGTTTCTGTTATGTATGTTCTGAATCCCAAATGCTAGGACTAGATGAAATTATGAACCAGCTGAGATAGTCTTCATCATGTGCATCTCATGTTCAGTGTTGCTAAGCCCTTAGACTAGTTGTGCTTTAATCAGACAATTAGCACTTTGGTAATTATTTTAGCTGTGATTAGAATATCCCTTAGGTTAATGGTGGATTCAACGTCCTAGTGATCATCCTCTTGTCTTCATTGTTTTCTTATTTCTACTCCACTGTTTTCTTCACATCACTGCCCTTGGCTTAGGCCTTGGTTTATTACATTGTCATTTTATTGTCTTTGCTTCACTGTTTATCTCCATTGTTGTTTGCTGTTTTGTGCCTTTCTTATCACTTGTTGTTCACTGTTAGTGGTGGAAGTTTAGGTTAGAATTCATGTAAATTGAGCTGATTGAGAAATGGAGGAATTTAGTGTCCACTGTTGCTTGTGATTGATTGTGCTGTTAAAAGACAGTCAATGCTAAGAGTAAAATAGTGGACAAGCTTCTTCTCCTTCCATTCCATTTATGTATGTCCTGGAACATAGGCAGGCTAGAACCTCCACCTAGCTCCATTAGGGACAAGGATTTAACCAAAAACAGCCACTGCCTAGCATCTTTCCTGTTCTTCTTTGTTATCTATCTGTTTTTGTGGCTTCTTATCACTGTTTTTATAGCTGTTTTTATAACTGTTTTGTGCCATGTTCTTCCTTTGCCTTTGGCCCTTGGCCATTGTCTTTGATTTATCACTGCCATGCCATTGTAAATTCACATCCTTTTTCCCTGTGTTGCTTCCATGTATATGCCATTGTCACCTTCACCATCATCATTGTTGTTTGCTGTTTGCTTTTGCCATTGTAAATATCCATGTTTTACCTTGGCCTAGTGCTCTGCTGCCTTGTTTAGCTCCAGCTGCACTAGGTCTTTTTGGATTTTCTGCCCTTTTCCTTCCCTGGCCTTGCTGCCAGTTCTCCCCCAGCTGCTACTACTTGTTGTTGCTGTTGCTGCTGCTGTGCACTGCTTCTGCTGCTGCTGAAGCCACCACTGCTGCTGCTCCAGGTCCAGTTCAATTCTGGGCTACAAGTCCAGTCATTATAAAAGCCCATTGTATCTGCTTAGAAACCTAAGGCCCAACTCAGTTCAGTTCATTCAGTCTTGGGTTAATCTAGAAGCCCATTGACACTCAAAGCCCAGTGCACTTCAAAGGCCAAGCCTAGTGCACTTCAAGACCAACTGAGCCCAAGCTCAGTTCACTTCATTGTAAAACAAGCCTATAATCCAAAGGTACCCTAAGCCCAAAGCCCAAAAGGCTTCATAGTTAACCAACAACAGTTTAGGAGCCCAAAATAGCTAGAAAACTCCAAAACACTCCCAGTCTCTGTGGATCGACCCGTACTTGCACGAGCTACAACTGACGACCGTGCACTTGCGGTATTACTGTAGGCCCGTTTCATTTCCCTTCAATTTTATACGCTTTCCCGGGCCAACCAAGTTTTTGGCGCCGCTGCCGGGGACTCGGGTTTGTTTCTCTAGTAGTTTTATTAGCTATTTTTGCATTTCACTGCATAGCATTTGCATCTGCATCTGCTTCACTTCATTTGCTGTTGGACCTGCTGTTCTGAACCAGTTTTTCCTCTGCTGGGACGCCACCAAGGAAAAGAACCAAAGCCCAACTGGGTTTTTGCAACAATATCAGAGCAGCTGGGCTGTGCTTAAAAGGTAACCCATTTAAGAGAACCCGAATTGTGGGCTTCCAATTTTTAATTGTGGGCTTGTAATATTAAAGCCAATTTTTGGGCTTTTTATTTTCTGTTGGGTTTGTAATTAATTTTTGTGGGCTTATTTGTTTAATTTGTGGGCTTGTATTTAATTTTTGTGAGCTTGTTTAATTTGGACTGGTATTTTGTATTCTGGGTTTTTAAACCCAGCTGAGCTTGTAACCGATCACGCTAGGTTAACTCGTTAGTGGGCCGAGTACCCAAATTATAGGCCGAGATTTTGGACTCAGTTTGACCAAACGTTTTCAAACCAGCTGAGCCAAAGCAAACACAAAACCAACAGTGAGCTTTACTCACCAGCAGTGGGCCTGTTTTTCAAAAACGCAGCTGGGCTTCGCAAAACCCAACAATGGGCTTGGTCTCCTTATCCCATTAAAAACCAAATGTTTTTCTCCCATAAAAACCAAAGTTTTCCAAATGTTTCCCTAAAAACCAAAATTTTTCTTTTTCCCATCAAAACCAACTGTCTCCCGACAAAACCAAATTTTTCCCAAAAAGTCCAATCCCATTAAAAACCAAATTTTCTTGTAGATAATGTGTTAATTAAATTTCCTTTTGTATATATTTTGTGCTCATCCATTGTGACTCCGAATATGTTGGAGTTTTGCCTTGGATAACGGAGTTTTAATTCTGCTTTCGCCGAAATCGGGTATTCTCTTTCCTTTTTCTCTACTCAGCATAATCCTCTCCATATGTTGTATTATAATTCTTTACATCTTTTGAAACATTGAGGACAATGTTTAGTTTAGGTTTGGGGGTATAGAGTAGATACCACGATAATATGCCATAATTGAAAACAAGAACTCCATCTTTTTGAAAAAATTGAAAAATTCCAAAAAAATTGAAAAAAAAAAAAAAAAAACATAAAAATGGAGCTCATTTACCTTGAAATGTTGACTCTTGTGCAAATATGTAATTATTAGGAGTCTTAGTCTAGATATTTAGGCACCCTGATTCTAGCACAATTCACTTGTGATAAGAAACTTGCACGCGCACGATCTACCAATACATGTATAGCCTCGATCTTCAAGGTGTTTGATAGGAAGTTATATTGCCAATCACTTTAGAATACTGAATGAGACTTGACTAGCTTGTTCTTTGGTTGGCTGGGATAGAAGTTGGAGGATACGTTAAGAAAAGCAACCATAGAATTTGACCGGATGCATTCGATAAGGGC